>NC_041382.1:95284121-95300481 GCF_002162155.2 Triticum dicoccoides | reverse complement strand
TCATCCCATCGATCGGCTTCAGTTAGCAGCAGTAGCAAAGGAATCGCTCGATCGGGTTCAGTTAACAGCCATCGATCGATCGCTCGGGTTCAGTAACGCGTAGCCTGCAGTGCAATCGCTCGGGTTCAGTTAGAGCCCAACGCCTCGCTCGGGTTCAGTTAGAGTCAACGCCTCGCACACACGCGCGTACGTGTACGAGAAAAACGCGCATCGCTCGGCCCCCGACCTCCCACCGTAACCAGGAACTCCCCGAAATTTTCCTCCCCCTCGCTTCTACCACGGTTTTTTCCGTCATGCAGCTACGTCTCCGGCCCGCCCAGGACGAAAAGCCCATTCTCTGTCATGATTTTTTGTCATAGAAGTAGGAGCCCACCATATCTATGATGATACCGGATTTTGTCACAATTATCGTCATAGAAGTGTCATATGTATGACAGAAAAAAATTTCATTCGACCCAAAATGTTACGGATGTGTCTTTTTTTGTAGTGATGTTCAGTTTTGGCGTTGCTTATTTGACAAGGGGGTAAGATATGTTAAAAGAAACCTCTCCATACATGGTGTGCAGCCAAGTATGCTTATATATAGAACAAGGCCATCCAGTGGACATCACGGACTTCGCTTTGCATCCACTTACCATGACAAGTAATGTTCCAATCAAGGAGGAATCACCAAGTGTGACATTGGTGAAACTTCTAGTAGATCCTAGTGCTACACTGGAAGGAGACTTCAGTCTAGTTGCATGGGAATCAAGGATACCCCCTCATAAATCATTTGTTCATTTTGTTACAAGTCATGCTCAGGTTACACATGAAGGTGGTGCCTTGCCAGGGAGGAAGCGACGAGGAGTGCCGATCTAATTTTGCTTCAGAACTCTGTAATGTAACTCCAGTTGTATTTTTTTTAAACATGACAAATGGTTGTGTTCATGTGGCTATGGAGTTAAAGGATGTGTTCATGTATGCCATTGAACTAAATGTATATCACTGGCTATATACGTATATTTTATCAGATTCAACAATGCAGTTGCTCTTCTTAGAGAACCAACAACATCATGAGCTGGGTTGTCCGAATCTTGCAGAGAGACAACGGGGGAGAACACGAGCGTATCTGAGCTCGAGCTCAACTCAGCACTTTCGCAACATCATATAACCTGCCATCCAGTGGACATACCGGCAGTTGCATACCAGACTTTGATTTGCATCCACTTAGCATGACTAGCATATTACTATAATTGGTACCGTGTTGAAACTTGGAATACGCACTTGTAATCGTCCAGCCAAAAATTTCGGAATCTCGATATAATATTTAGAGTTAATTACACTATCCATACATAAACTTACAGCGCGGGTACAATTTCGTACAAAAACTTGCAAAATAACTCAACTGGGCCCCTAAACTTGCTTTGCGGGAACAAAATGATACAAATTAATCTGAAACTTGCCACGTCGGATGACACGTCAGCCGGAGCATTTACCCCACGTCCAAGATAATTTACAGGAAACCCCCTATTGTATGCTGAAATAGATCCCCGTGTAGCCCGTCCAAATCCCCTCGCCTCTCTCTATTCGCTTCACAACAGCCAAATCCCTAGCCACTCTCCTCTTTTCTTCCCCGAAAATCCACTCTCGACTGAGTCCAACAAACATGGAGAAGGGTCGTCGGTGCCCAACCCCTCTTGGCGCCATGATGCGGTGTCCTCGTCGGCAGACTACCAACCCCTTCTTGTGAGCGCACGGCTCATGGGCGGCGACGGTGGCGGTCACAAGGATGGCTGGGTCGGCGACTATAGTGAAGAATGGAGGGTGACATATGAGCTTCACTTCGGCCCAAAAAAACGGATGTGCTTTTCCATTCGTAATTTCTGATGTCGTTCTGCGGTATGTGATCCTTTAGCATAACACAACAAATTTTGATGTTGGGCGTAGTTTTTTGATGCCGTTCTGCAGTATGAAACCTGTTCTTGGAATGTGTACAGAAGGATTGGATGCTGGGAGTAGGTTTATAATCTGTTCATCTGAAAATGACAGCCAAACAATCGTTTTCAGTAAACACTGTGAACCCCTTGGACACATCGCCTACACTTTCATCTAATGATGCTCGATTACCAACCATATGTACCAAAGAAGAACCACACGCGGGCGGAAATACTACCGATCAAGTACGACCAAAACCCTAGCCATGAGTGGACCGAAACAGGGGACCAATCAAACACAGGAGAAGCAGTATACATACCGTAATCCGGCAGAAACTCGCCAATGCCACGAGGACGCGGCCCCATCAAGCGTCGATCTCGTTGACGGCGACCAACTAGGCAGCGTCGCCTTAGGGGCCGATGGGAAACAGAAAAAGGAAGGGGTCGATTAGATACAGAAAGACAGAGAGGCGAAGGGGTTTGTGCTGGGACTATGGTGTAAATGGAAGAATTTGCATTACCTCAAGTGTCGTTTTCAAATTTTCTACTCCCATCTCTCTCTGAGGACCACGGGTTGGATTATTGGTCTACTTGGGGTGGTTTGTGCGCAATACAAAAGCGACCGGCGCGTGCCTCTCATTCGGTGTCTCAACCGACGTGGCATGTTTCAGGCTAATTTGTATCAATCTGTTCCCGCAAAGTAAGTTTAGGGGCCCAATTAAGTCATTTTGCAAGTTTTTGTATGAAATTGTATCCGCCCCCAAGTTTATGTATGAATAGTGTAATTAACTCTAATGAGTTTATTATGTTTGATGCTTTATACTTCTTCCGTCCGAAAAGTTTATCCCAAACTTGTTTCCCAACTGGATATATCTGACACTAACTTAATGCTAGATACATCTAAACTTTTTGGGACGGAGGGAGTACTTAGTTATTTATGGTGAACTTTTATAAGATCTGATGCTTTTCGCCAAAAAGGAAGTCCAGCCAAAATTGTTTTTTTTAGAACCGCCAACATTGCTATTGTGAAGAGGATGAAGCCCCCTGTGTTGTGTGGAACCCGGCCCAGCGCCTTGCAAAATTTCTGAAACGGGGACTGGTTTGAGCTCAGATTACCGAGGAATCGGTCTGGAAGAACTCGGGGTTGAGCACCACGTTTCCGCCGGCGAGGCGCCCGCGCGCGCGAGCCTCGCAGTCGACCGCCTCCCCTCCATCCATCCCTCCGCCAACTCCGCGTCGGCGACCACGCCATGCCTCCACACGAGGCGCGGCGTGCTGGGCGGCGGCGCGGGTCAGCTGTGGCGTGGGCCAGGGCCGCAGGCAGGAGGAGCCAGCTCGTGGCTGCCGCCATGGCTGGGCTTGGGGAAGGAGATTGTGGGATTCATCGCCGGTGGCGCGCTGACGGCTGGTGGTTCCCAGCAGAAACAGAAACAGTTTGCTTCCTGCTAATAACTCATCGCTAGGTCCCACACGTCGAATGTACAACTGAGAAAATTAGAATTACTGCATATGTATATATACTTCTGGAAAATCTACAGGTTCAGTGACCGTCGTCAACCGGACCAACGAGATGGTATTGCTACTGTTTCTGTTGGCTGCTGTATTATTTGATGACGGACCAACAACATTTTTTTTTGGTTTTATTACACCTGCATAAGAAGTATTCTTATTAAGAAACTTTTTGACAGACAATTATACTTTGTACATGCATGCATAATGTGATTAGGTTCATGTTTAACAATACTCCCTACGTAAAGAAATATAAGATCATTTAGATCACCAAGGGAGTACTAGCTATTGCTTGCAATTTTAAATAACAAAAACAACATATTAGTGAGTTATTTAAAATTTTGCAACCATTTTGAAACACAAGGAGTAATATGACTTGCCAAATTAAGAGTTTTTAGGAGCATACAAGGCATTTTGGTGGAATATAAAGCTAAGGAGTCTCTTTCAGTAAGCCCTGAGCATTTCTCACTATCCTACTCACAAAGACTGAAAGACCACTTCCTTCCCATCCGATTAAGAATAAGCGGCAATTATTCGTTGCGGTATCACACTGCACCGCAGCTCATACCATATGACTGCAGGTCTGCAAGCATCAACTTAACATGATGTGATAAATAACAAATACAAATTCTTCAGATACTTGACTCCATTTCCAGTTAACGCTTGGCGGCGTCCAATGCCACAAGCTCAAGCCCATCAATCCTTATGTTAAACGACCCTGTTTGGGTCAGAATCCTTTTCATTGTCAGTCAGCAGGTGCTCTAAGAAAACACGAGCAACTTGCAACCGGCGCAGAACAAACATTGCCAGCCTGCATCACACCCACTGTTCGGGAAGTCAGCCCCCCTGTAAAAATGTCAAAAGCTTTCTAAGCAAATCGGTCCAGAAATACGACGAAAAGAAACTTGATTAGGGCGAGACCTTACGGGGGATGACGACGGGTGTGCTGCCACTCCTGTTGTGAGATTTAAGCTAGAGGACTGCAATGAAAAAGAGTGAACTGATATGAGATTGTTTGCGTTTACACCATTCCCCAGTTAGAAGGAGACTGGTGACATTACCTCATGCATGGTCAGCAGGAGACTGCCCGCTCTAGCTTGTTACCACCTTGACTAGGATGCCAAGCTTCCACTGGTTCGGATAAAGGAATGTCGATCTGGGTCGACCTGGAAGCTTCCGATGCTTTACCTCCTTCCAGTAAAGGGTGTGTAGGCGAAGGAGCAACGCATGAGAGGCGTCGTTCCGATGGAGAGCCAGAGGAGGATGGCCGCCGCAGTTCAGCAGTAGCCACTGCGTTCAGGTGACTTGCTTCTGACGGTACAAATACAGGTAGCTCCGACGGTACAAATACAGGCAGCTCTGGCTGTACCGTGTGCAATGCTATCGGCGCCCCGGTGCTGCTGGAGTTCTCTTTGTCACTCCCTGCAGGACCTGACTGAGTAAATTTTGGAAAGACAATGAATTTCTGCAAAGCCACCAACAATTGCGGTATTATGCCTACATAATCAAAAGGTATGTGCACGTACATTTTGAGCATCCCGGATATGCACGATGATTATTGTTATATCATCTGTCCTGTTTTCGTGCTCTAGCCATAGTTTGTATGACTCTGCAGCGATTGCTGCGCAAGCATCTCGAGGGTCTTGATGCATAGCCACCTGTAGCAATTGAGACAAATGTTATAGCATTTCGGACATGGAGGCAGAGAACACCAAAGGCATACCAGAGCAAGCAAAACCACATACATTATTACATGAGATTGATACTAAAGGACTTCAAATGGTGCATGATATGGCATAGAGAGTAGAGACCACCATCTAAAATATATGTCTAAAATAAAACTGTCATAGTTTGATCACACCAAAATGGTGGATCGCACATGGGTGCACTTCATGGAGATGCATACACAAGGAGGGCATCATGCGCAGGAAAGATGAAAGAACTTGGAAGAACATAAAGGCTGTTACCAGCCTGGTTTCCTAAGGGCACTAGTTAGGGAAGTGGTGGAAAGGAAAAGAGAGGGTTTACAGGGGACCATCCCATTAAGAACTCCGGACCATGTTAATCAGAACAGAATTGACAACATGCAAGCACATCACTAGCAATTCAGCAATCAGCAGTCAATTCTGAAGTGACTTGTCAGTTCCAAGACCAATAAAATGGCCAATATCTTTTTCTTCATCGGCAGTACAACAGGAAAGTAGTATAATAAATCA
The DNA here is from genome assembly GCF_002162155.2 of Triticum dicoccoides. NCBI lineage: Eukaryota > Viridiplantae > Streptophyta > Magnoliopsida > Poales > Poaceae > Triticum > Triticum dicoccoides. The sequence continues at coordinate 95,294,843 of NC_041382.1, read as the reverse complement.
TGAACCTTCAGTCCATTTTCTCACGTTCTTTTTGCTGGACACATTTCGGATTAGTCAATTCACCAATACAGCTCAGATGCTGGTCCACTATTCATCTATTACTCAGTAAAGGTACATCCACTTATGCAGAACTTTATCTAGAGTGGTGGCTTTCGTAATGGCAACATCAATCAACCTCAAATTCCTGACCATTTCATAATCATTACACCAACCTACACGTCCAGCTTTTTGAATGAGTAGCTTTTTAGTACACACAAGAATGGAGTAAAAATGCGATATGCAGGACCATTTGCATTTGTTTCCTGGATATAAAAGTTGACCCCACGAGTTATTTTTAATTCCTTGTACCCACTGAACTATACATCTTTACTAGATTCCCAACAACTCAATACTACCGCTCATAACCTTAAATAGCAATATAGCTCCACGATAATCGGTAAAGGGCTGAAATAATTCTGCACTCTGCTTGACTGTCAATATTCTCATACATGAATGTTTTAGGTATCCCCGTTTCCATTACTGGCTCACCAACATATTATAAGCACATCCACTTCTCAACACATTCCGCTGAATTTATCACTAAATATTATCTTATCTTTGTTTTTATGATTATGCTTATCTTCTCTAACTACAGGTTTAATGCTTAACATCGCATGCCCTACTCTTCAACCTAACAAGTTAATAATAATCTCATCAGAGATGTCACTATACTTATAAAGCAAATAATTTCATACTTTCGTTGGACAGAGCAAGTCAAGGTCAACATCGAATTGGGCTTCAATATCATCATAGGCCAGACAGACTTGATCAAGCCTATAAACTCATAAGTGGAGTATATAAGAATATTTACTGGGTGGGTTGCCATCAAACATGTTTGGACCTAAAATGACACTTAAAGAGCAACTCCAACTATCCCCTGTTTTAGGGGGTTTGAGCAAAAAACTCATTCCAACCCTACCAAACTCACCTCCCCCCTAATGGGATTTTGGGAGAAATCCAGGGGAGATGGTTTGGGTTGCTTTACATGTTATTAGCTCATTAAAGGTAGTAGTGGACATGTCAAGAAACTGGTGGCTAGTTATAATATGAAGAAAAGAAAAACAATGAAGCGATAATTTTCTACAGCTCCGATGTGCTACTAATAAGCATGCATGCTACCGATGAAACTGGAATGCATGGAAGCCAGATATTCGTGCGTGCTACTGAAGGAATGGGAATTCACGGTAAGCCAGTTGGTTCACTATTATTGGCTACTTTCCAATCCAAAGCTTTACGTCAAGGCTCTAGGTTAATCGAACAAATCAACAAATATGAGTAACTGGTGTTGTGATTGAAAGTCGTTCCTAATTACCAATTTACTACTGTACTTGCTACCTACATTCACCACACTAGAAGTTGGTTCACTATCATTGGCTACTTCCAAGATGGCAAGATCCAAAGCTTTACATCAAGGCTCTAGTTAATCAGACACAGATCAACAAATATGAGTAACTGGTGTTGTGACTGAAAGTCATTCAAGCAAAATGCACCCTGCTTATTACCAATTTACTACTAGTACTTGCTAACCAGATTCACCACACTAGAAGTTCACAGGCACACCCTACGAATTTCTTTCCAAGAATACTATATGCGGTAGGTAAAACACCAACTTCCAAATGGATCAGCTCAGCAAAGGCAAAGGAGCAAGGAAATTTGAGAAGGGGGAGAAAATCATCACCATGTCGACGACTTCCTGGCTGGAGAGGAACTCGAAGACGCCATCGCTTGCGACGACGAAGAAGAGGTGGGCCGGGGTGATCTCCACGGTCTTCACCTCAGGGTCGGCGATGACCCCGACGCCCTCGGCGGCGAGGTCGCCGAGGCTGCGCGTGAAGGCCGTGCCCGGGTAGAGGCCGTCGCGGGCCCAGACGCGAGGCGGGTCCCCCTCGTCGGCGAGCCAGCCCTCGGCGTCCGGGTCGCGCACGCCCTCCACCTGCTCGACCGACATGACCCGCGCGCCGCAGGCCTTGACGCGCGCGCGCTCGTCGGCGCGGAACGGCGTCTGGTCCCACGACAGCTCCTCGGCGGCGACGCGGCCGTCGCGCCAGACCCCGGCGACGGCGCGCGAGTCCCCGACGTTGGCCACGTGGAGCGCGCCGCCGGCCACGAGCGCGGCCACGGCCGTGGTCCCGCTCATGGAGTCGTCGACGGCCGGCGCCGCGTGCATCTCCTCGTTGACCCCAATCATCGCCGCCCGGAACGCGCCCGCGGGGTCCGTCGCGAGGAGGCTCCCGCCGGCGCCGGCGCCGTCGTCCTCGGCCGCGAGGAGGAGGAGGCGCGGGAGCGCGTCGCGCGCGAACCCGGAGCAGGCGGCCCCGCAGGCGCCGTGGCCGTCGAAGACGGCGAAGAGGTGGAGATCGGGGTCGCCCGCGAAGCGCGTGGCCACCAGGTACGCGTCCTGCGTCTCCCGGCCCGGGGAGTCCGGGTAGAGGCCGTCGACCGTCAGCGTGGCGTACTCCAGCGCCAGGCCGGCCCCCGGCACCGCGGCGCGGCCGAGGGTGGAGCCGCCGAGGCCGCCCGGCACGCCGCCGCCTTCCCGCCGCCCCCCGCCGTCGCCCCGCGGCAGGCAGCACTTGCCGTGCGCGCACCCCATGGACTGCGTGCGCGTGGGGGCTAGGGTTTGGGGGTCCGGGTGAGTGACGGACGGAGTGGGGGATGGGAGTTTGGGAAATTGAATGGGAGGGGAAGGAGGAAGGAAGGGAGGTTGGGTGGAATGGAATGGAATGGAATTGAATGATTCAAACGCGACTCCACAGTCCACACCGCGGCCACGGGAGTGTAGAAAAGTGGCGGTGGCCGGCGCAAATATTCTGGGGGTTTTTCCTGTTGCCCGTAGGCCAGACTGCAAAAGGGAAGGGTGAGAGTGAGGCTTGTGCCACCTGGCGGCTTGTGTATCTTTGAGATTTTGTATAAATCAGCACCATACACTTGGCTTGCAGGAGTAAATGCGGTCGAAAATGGATTAGCTATGTGGCATTCTAAGAGCAACTCCAAAAACAGCTCCGTTAGCAAAGCGAGTTGTGGCTGGATGGTGTGGCTGGATGGTTAGGAGGGCAGTGATATCCCCAGCCACTGGGGCAGTGGCGGAGCTACATTCAAAAGCATGGGCGGGCCAATCTGAAGAGAGGCCCAATTTTTTGACAATTATGACCCAGATTTACCCTTAAGCCTAGCCTTTTGCAGTAAAACTGGGCGGGCCATGGCCCATTTTGCTACAACGTAGCTCCGCCAATGCACTGGGGATTAAGCTTTAGACTTGACACGGGTGCTCACATTTTTCTGGATTTATTTCAGAACTTTCAGCGATGTGCGCTCAGTGAGAGGAGACGTTCCAGTCGACTACGAAGGCGTCTATGACGACTTCGTCAATCTCAAGATGATGTGTCGTCTCAGTCTCTCAAAGGTGCTAAGAGGGATAGGGTGTGCGTGCGTGCGTTCACAGGGCTGAGTGTATCTGAAATGTATGAGCGTCAGCGTCTGTACTGTGTTAAAAAAATAGCTCCCTTAAAAAACTTCCCATAAAACTAGCTACGAGAAGACCCTAAAATTTAGGGGAAGTTGCCTGAGAACTATTTTTGACAGTTCTCGTAAACTTCTTCCCCTCAATTCATTTTTATTTAACTTTTAATTAAAATATTAGATAATGACCTATGGCCCATCAATCAGTGACACTCGTTACGACAACCAGCGAAGGGCAGCACGAGGCAATGAAGTGGCCGATGGCGCGAGGCGGCGGGCGGCGGCGGCGCTCCCGCGAGATTCTGGCATTGAGGGTAGGGCATGGTGAAGTTTCAGGTGGTTACTATCCCGCCAAAATTTTAGCGGGAGGAAAGAACCAATTTATGGAACTGTTCGGGAGGGTTTTTGACCCAGCATCCTGTAAATGGTGATTATTTTTGAGATAGGGGAGCTGTTGGAGATGCTCTAAGGTGGATGGGTCTCGGCTTAGTTTTTTCAGGAGAGGGATACTATCGAAAATAGACCCAAGTCGGCACATATGGTCTCTATAGCATGCCAAGGTGGACGATTCTCTAGTTAGATTTCCCGGCGGGAGGGGGAGATTCACACAAACTAGTAGATTTTTTACCGTAGGGTTCACCTCAACTTGCCACATGCCCGAAATACAGAAAAGTAGTCTATTTTGGATTGTGTTTGCTTCGGTTATCCAATTTTTTATTGTGCACTAGGACAATGCTCGTGCGTTGTAATGGGTTATAAATATGGATCACAATATGTAGGAAAGTTTCCTTAGGAGTGCCCATATTAATGATGTAAATAAATATTTATCAAATTCTTCCCATGATTATCTTATATTTTGATGAGAAGTTTGGTAAGTAAACTAAAGTGAATTTGGTTCAGAAGGTAAGTAAATTAAGGTAATTGATTATCATATGGAAAAGTTAGATGAAGACGTGGTGGAAAGAAAAGTAAAACATGAAACATTGCATTCCTTTTAAGTAGTATAGATATATAGATAGACTAGGACAATGTCGGTGCGTTGCAGCGGGATATAAATACTCTAATATGTTAGTTTGTGATTTAGTTGTCCATTTTAGTGCGATCGTGTAATTAATATTTATCAACTTTTGCTCATGATTTACCTTATACTTTGATGAGAAGTTTGATAAGTAAACTAAAGTAAAATTTGTAAGGTATGTAAATTAAGGTGATTGATTATCCTACAGAAAAGGTTGGACGAAGGGGTGGTGTGATAACCCACAAGTATAGGGGATTGCAACAGTTTTCGAGGGTAGAATATTCAACCAAATTTATAGATTCGATACAAGGGGAGCCAAAGAATATTTGCAAGTATTAGCAGCTGAGTTGTCAATCCAACCGCATCTGGAGATTAATTGTCTGCAGCAACGTGATCAGTAGCAAAGTAATATGATAGTTTTGATAATAATGACAGCAACAATGGTAACAATAATAGTGATAACAGTAATTTTATAGTAAGTGCAGTAGTGACGATAGCAGTAGTAATCTAGCAAGAACAATATAGGATAAATTCGTAGGCATTGGATCGGTAATTTGTTGGATGATATTCATCATGTGACAGTCATAACCTAGGGCGATACGGCACTAGCTCCAGTTCATAAATATAATGTAGGCATGTATTCCGTAAATAGTCATACGTGCTTATGGAAAGAACTTGCATGACATATTTTGTCCTACCCTCCCGTGGTAGCAGGGTCTAATTGGAAACTAAGGGATATTAAGGCCTCTTTTTAATAGAGAACCGGAACAAAGCATTAAAACACGGTGTATACATGAACTCCTCAAACTACGGTCATCACCGGGAGTGGTCCCGACTATTGTCACTCCGGGGTTGCCAGATCATAACACGTAGTATGTGACTATAACTTGCAAGGTCGGATCTAGAACATGGATATAATGGTGATAACATAAATGGTTCAGATCTAAAATCATGGCACCCGGGCCCAAAGTGACAAGCATTAAGCATGGCAAAGTCATAGCAACATCAATATGATCTCGGGGTAGATCAACTCTTGTAATCTCTATATTCATCAAGATCAATCAAGCAGGAAGTAGGGTATTACCTCCATTAAGAGGACCCGAACCTGGGTAAACATCGTGTCCCCTGTCTCCTGTTACCCATCGATCCATGACACATAGCTCGAGACCCCCTACCCGAGATCTACCGGTTTTGACAGCAACAATGGTGCTTTCATTGAGAGTTCCGCTGTGTGATCGGCAAGGGGTCAATGGCTGGTCTGCAGATCAACTACGACGTCGGCGTCTTTGTTGCCGGCTTGAGTGGTCGCCTTGGCTTGACCAAGGACTGTGCCCTGCCTCCAATCGTCATGTTCGGACGAGGGCATTCATCAACCTCAACTCTGATGTCTATCATGATGATGGAGGAATCATCCATGGAGCTCGGGGGCTCAACGTTAACATTGCCCTCGGGCGACCGTGCTGTTTTTCTGAACAGCGAACTTGTATCCGCTACTACCACCTCCTCGAGCATCGCTTTGACGATTCCTTCGGTGGAATTGTGCGGAATTGAGTCTACAACAATAGTATAAAATTTCGTCGCGTTCTGGTGGAGCAATCTCCGTCGATCTCCCATATACCGGAGCCCTGTCAAATCTGGACAGGAATCTGGACGAATTTGGAGCATAGTGTCCAGCATCTAGCTTGGACGTCCTTTGGAAGATCCAACCGTTGATCGGCTGCGGAATTCCTATATCTACCACCTCTCAAAATTTCAGCTCGATCCGACCGTCCAAACTCCGGGAACCTTCCGATTAGTGCATCCCTTTTCGGATCTGTTTTCTGCGCGAATACGAATCCGACCCGAGTTCATCTTTCTTCATGAACGGGATATTGGACAACTTTTTTGGAAAAATCTCTTTCTAGGGTATTGTGTTTTGTTTCCGAACACATGCTCACAAATTTTGCTCCTTTTCGGAGGTAATCTTCACCGTCGTGCCGGTGTCAAACCAACCCTTACTCCACGTCTGTCGGCCTGCGCTAGACAGATCGTCGCTTCATCGAGCCGAGCCCAACCTTACTGGATCATCAGCTCGGCATGCCGAACAAGAGTTCGTCATCGCGAAGACTAAATTATCACCAACACCATCGCCTCACGGATTGCACGGGTCAGGCGCGCCGACATCGCCGCTCGGTCGCTTCATCAATCCGGCTTTGACCGCGTCACAAGTTATGACCAGCGTCGGCATGACCGAGCCGTAGCTTCTTCAAACCTATGTCTGCCATGTTGAACCGCTTCAACACCTCGGCTGGCACAGCGGCTGCAGCGTCAGCTTACCGACCTGCTCCGTCACCTCGTCTGGACCGGGGGCTTCTCCATCTCTTCATCAACCTACTCCGGAGACTTCGGTGTCACCAGCCGACCAGCTTCGTCATGTTAGCTGGACCGGGGGTTTTGCCTCAGCAAGCCAACATTTGTCAGCATCGCCATGTCGTCGCTTCATCGCCCATCAGGCAATGAGTGTGCGGATCGAGTCCCAATGTTGGGTGTAACCTTTCTTCAGATTGCTGCAACAGATAAACCAGGTGCTATTAATCATAATAATTTTTTCTTGCTTGAGTTTATTTTTCCTGTGGAATTATTACTCTGATTTGTTCCATCATCTGTACACAGGTCTGTCAAATGACGGCCGCATTAATGATGGTTGTGTGATGGTTCAGCCAGTTTCCCGTTTGCAGTTCGGCGAATGCCTCATCAGGGACTCAGACCGCCCTATGAATATAGGATTTGTCACGCAGGCGCCCCGCATCGACATTGGCTTCGACGCCAGGCTACATCTCTTTAAAAAAAATTATTTTGCGTAAATTAGTTATGCAAGATTTTTTTAAATTATATTTATATTATTATTTTTTGGAATGCACTATTTTACATGTGTAGGTAATCGAGTCCGACTGCATCATGCGGTCACTTCGGCAAGCCGACGTCGTCGTCCCAATCGGCATAAATTGGCTCGCGTGGTCACCTTGTTGATCGAATTGCCATACCGACATGTTTGGTTGCCTCGGGGACTTCGGCATCATCAAGAGGGTCCTACCTTGTCGGGTATTCGGCGCACGGGCCATATTTCTTTTATTACTCACTTTGCATAAATTATTAATCATGCAACCTTTTAAAAAATATTACTATTATCTTCGACTGACACTCTTTTCTGTGCACAGGTAAAAGATCCGGGTTGGGCAGCGCTGTCACTTCGGCATAGCGACATACCATGTCACCTCGGCTGGACTGAGGGCTTCGTCAGCACTTCATTAACCCATGTCGAGGACACTGGCGTCATACTGCCGACCTGCTCTGTCGCCTCAGTCGGACTGGGGGTTACACCTCGACACATTGGTCGTGCTACGTTGCCACTTCGGAGTGCCGAGCTCTTCGCTCCGCCACCTCGGAACCGGCTTGGGGGCTGGGACCTTGTTCCGCATCAAGCTCGGACCATGTCATTCATGCCGAACACATTAACCAGCTTAGTCGCTTTCATGCTCAAAGTTTTAAATTTTTAATTTGCGTTCGCTCCGACCATGCTCACAAACGTTGTTTGATTAAAAACACTTCATTTCCCCTGTTAACTGGGGGCTCTTAAATTTTTGTGAGCTGTTTTATAATAAGTGTTCTTATTATTAGTCGTTGCAAATTCTTTTTCTATCACTCCTTTTTTCTACGCGAGTGTGTGGTCAATAGCCGGGGAGCCTAATTTCTCTCTCAAAGCCGCTATAGTTTAGTTTGCTAAACTGGCCTAATGAGAAGTACTCCACCTTCAGGATAGGAGGTTGAAGCCGTAGGCTGACCCGCTTGAAGTCCTGAGATAGGATGTGTCATGTTAAAGCACGACAGAAGCACATTTTTTTCTAAGACCAATTTTTGGATTGGCATCGAACACTTGATCTAGTTCGGACGTCAAGTGTTTACTGAAGTTTTTGGTTTTCCAAGCCTATGGCACTTTGAAACTATTTGTTTGTGTCCGGTATAAGTCTAGTAGTGCAATGTTGGACACCTTTAGAGATTCGACAAAAACATTCTCGGATATGCATCGATTTCGAATTGTGTCTTCGGTCAATAGTTGGGTTGCCCGGCTCCTGTGATTGCCTCCTACGTTCCGCTTTGTTCGGCTAGGTGTGCAAAGGGAGAACCACTGGGATTGTGCTTCCAGCTCGCATGGTCAAAGCGCCCCAGTGGAGAAAGATGAATACTGACTGTCACAATAAGCGCAAACTGGTCAGTGATGACCCACAAGTATAAGGGATCTATCGTAGTCCTTTCGATAAGTAAGAGTGTCGAACCCAACAAGGAGCAGAAGGAAATGATAAGCGGTTTTCAGTAAGGTATTCTCTGCAAGCACTGAAATTATTGGTAACAGATAGTTTTGTGATAAAGTAATTTGTAACGGGTAATAAGTATAAATAAAGTGCAGCAAGATGTCCCAATCCTTTTTGTAGCAAAGGACAAGCCTGGACAAACTCTTGTATAGAGAAAAGCGCTCCCGGGGACACATGGGAATTATCATCAAGCTAGTTTTCATCATGTTCATATAATTCGCGTTCGGTACTTTGATAATTTGATATGTGGGTGGACCGGTGCTTGGGTGCTGTCCTTACTTGGACAAGCATCCCACTTATGATTAACCCCTATTGCAAGCATCCGCAACTACAAAGAAGTATTAAGATAAACCTAACCATAGCATGAAACATATGGATCCAAATCAGCCCCTTACGAAGCAACTCATAAACTAGGGTTTAAGCTTCTGTCACTCTAGCAACCCATCATCTACTTATTACTTCCCAATGCCTGCCTCTAGGTCCAAATAATGGTGAAGTGTCATGTAGTCGACGTTCACATAACACCACTAGAGGAGAGACAACATACATCTCATCAAAATATCAAACGGATACCAAATTCACATGACTACTAATAGCAAGACTTCTCCCATGTCCTCAGGAACAAACGTAACTACTCATAAAGCATATTCATGTTCATAATCAGAGGGGTATTAATATGCATATAGGATCTGAACATATGATCTTCCACCAAATAAACCAACTAGCATCAACTACAAGGAGTAATCAACACTACTAGCAACCTACAAGTACCAATATGAGGCTTTGGGACAAAGATTGGATACAAGAGATGAACTAGGGTTTGAGAGGAGATATGTTGGTGAAGATGTTGATGGAGATTGACCCCCTCCCGATGAGAGGAGCATTGGTGATGATGATGGCGATGATTTCTCCCTCTCGGAGGGAAGTTTCCCCGGCTGAACAGCTCTGCCGGAGCCCTAGATTGGTTCCACCTCGTGGCGGCGGAGTTTCTTCCCGAAAGCTTGCTTATGATTTTTTTTCTCGGACGAAAGACTTCATATAGAAGAAGATGGGCACCGGAGGGCCACCAGGGGCCCACGAGGCAGGGGGCGCGCCTCCCACCCTCGTGGCCATGGTGTGGCCCCCCTCTGGTATTTTCTTCGTCTAGTATTTTTTATTAATTCCAAAAATGACTTTCGTGAAGTTTCAGGACTTTTGGAGTTGTGCATAATAGGTCTCTAATATTTGCTCCTTTTCAAGCCCAGAATCCCAGCTGCCGGCATTCTCCCTCTTTATGTAAACCTTGTAAAATAAGAGAGAATAGACATAAGTATTGTGACATAACGTGTAATAACAGCCCATAATGCAATAAATATCAATATAAAAGCATGACGCAAAATGGACGTATCAACTCCCCCAAGCTTAGACCTTGCTTGTCCTCAAGCGGAAGCCGATAACGATAAATATGTCCACATGTTTAGAGGTAGAGGTGTCGATAAAATAAAATACGGACATGAGGGCATCATGATTATTCTTATAATAGAAACATATATGGATATTGTCATATGATTTCTTATGCTCAAGTAATAATCTATTCACAATGTCAAGTGTGAATCAGAAACTTCATTGAGAACCAACAAACTACAATCTCAGTCATTGAAGCAATTGCAATCATAACATCGTAAAGAGTCTATGTAAGAGCTTTTCAGCAAGTCCACATACTCAACTATCATTTAGTCTTTCATAATTGCTAACACTCACGCAATACTTGTGGTTACGGAGTTTTAATCGGACACAGAGAAAGATAGGGGCTTATAGTTTCGCCTCCCAACCTTTTACCTCAAGGGTAATGTCAACAATAATAGTTCATGCTAACTT
>NC_041382.1:95196836-95283757 GCF_002162155.2 Triticum dicoccoides | reverse complement strand
CAGGATCTTTCCAACACAATGTGCTCGCCAAAGGATAAAATGTAAAAAGGAAAGGTGAAGATCACTGTGACTCTTGCATAAGGTAAAAGTAAAAGATAGGCCCTTCGTAGAGGGACGCAGAGGTTGTCATGCACTTTCATGGTTGGATGCAGGAAATCTTAATGCAAAAGAACGTCACTTTGTATTGCCACTTGTGATATGGACCTTTATTATGCAGTCCGTCGCTTTTATTTCTTCCATATCACAAGATCATATAAAGCTTATTTCCTCCACACTAATAAGTCATACATATTTAGAGAGCAATTTTATTGCATGCACCAATGACAACTTACTTGAAGGATCTTACTCAATCCATAGGTAGATATGATGGACTCTTATGCCAAAACTGGGTTTAAGGATATTTGGAAGCACAAGTAGTATCTCTACTTGGTGCAAAGAATTTGGCTAGCATGAGGGAGAAAGGCAAGCTCAACATGTTGGATGATCCATGACAATATATTTTATTTCAGATATAAGAAAACATAACCCGTTACGTTTTCTTCCTTGTCCAACATCAACTCTTTAGCATGTCATACTTTAACGAGTGCTCACAATCATAAAAGATGTCCAAGATAGTATATTTATATGTAGAACCTCTCTTTCTTTATTACTTCCTATTAATTGCAACGATGACCAAAACTATGTTTGTCAACTCTCAACAACTTTTAATCATCATACTCTTTCTGTGTGAAGTCATTACTCTCCATAAGATCAATATGATCTCTTTACTTCTTTTTATTCTTTCTCTTTTCTTTTATTCCCTCAAGATCATGGCAAAATAATCAAGCCCTTGACTCAACACTAATCTTTATTATATATAGCTCACGGACTCGATTACATAGAGGGATCATAAAGCAAAACTCAAAACTAAATCATACTAAAACTTTATTCTACTAGATCAAGATATTACTGAAAGGATCAAACTAAGAAAAACGGTAAAGATAAGAGTGTGATGGTGATACGATACCGGGGCACCTCCCCCAAGCTTGGCAGTTGCCAAGGGGAGTGCCCATACCCATGTGATTATATCTCCTTCTTCGGGGGTGGTGATGTGATATTCTTGGCTATGATACCCCTCAGGATACGATTCTCCTCCTCGAGCTTGTTGACTTACTGCTTAAGATCCATTATTTCCTTGGAGCTTACCCGTGACGGTTAAAGCTCCTTGCACCCATGGATGCTGCATAGCTGCGGGAGAACAAGTAACACTCCTTTTCATATTTTCATAAGAGAGAAATTTAACATTGGAGGGGATGACCGAGTTTGGCGATACACTACAAAAAAAAGACACATCCGTGACATTTTGGGCCGAACGAAATTTTTTCTGTCATACATATGACACTTCTATGACGATAATTGTGACAAAACCCGGTATCATCATAGATGTGGTGGGCTCCTACTTCTATGACAAAAAATCATGACAGAAAATGGGTTTTTCGTCCTGGGCGGGCCAGAGACGCAGCTGCATGACATTCTTTGGGGCGTCCATGACGGAAAAAACCGTGGTAGAAGGGAGGGCGAGGAAAATTTCGGGGAGTTCCCGGTTACTGTGGGAGGTCGGGGGCCGAGCGATGCGCGTTTCTCTCATACACGTACGCGCATGTGTGCGAGGCGTTGGCTCTAACTGAACCCGAACGAGGCGTTGGGCTCTAACTGAATCCGAGCGATTTCACTGAAGACTACGCATTACCGAACTCGAGCGATCGATCGCTGCTAACTGAAGCCGAGCGATTCTGCCTCTGGGATGAACAGTGAGCGTTACGGGGGGGGGAGGCTGGATGAACAATGAGCGGTGGCGTTGCCTCTGGATGAACAGGCCCCCGTGGTGTGGTGGAGGGCTGGATGAACAGTAGATGGTGGAGGGGTGCCCGTGGAGGGGTAGATAAACAGGACCCCGTGGTGTGGAGGGCTGGATGAACAGTAGACGGTGGAGGGGTGCCCGTGGAGGGGTGGTTGAACAGGACCCCGTGGTGTGGAGGGCTGGATGAAAAGTAGACAGTGCAGGGGTGCCCGTGGAGGGGTGGTCAAACAGGACCCCGTGGTGTGGAGGGCTGGATGAACAGTAGACGGTGGAGGGGTGGTTGAACAGTAGCCGGTGGAGTAGCGCACGGTGGAGGCTAGATGAACAGGAGCCCATGGAGGCTGGTGGAGGTTGACGGTGGAGATGAACAGTATCCCATGGAGTCCCGTTTTGCGGTACGCCACACCCCTCCTGATGAACAGGACCCCCGTTTCGACCGTAGTGCTCCAACACAAGTCTGTTTCCTCCGTTTTGTGGTACGCCACACCCCTCCCAATCAACAGGACCCCCGTTTCGACCGTAGGAGGTCCTTTTCGTCCGTTTTGCGGTACGCCACACCCCTCCCGATCGACAGGACCCCCGTTTCGACCGTAGGAGGTCCGTTTCCTCTGTTTTGCGGTACGCCAGACCCCTCCCGATGAATAGGATCCCGTTCCGAACGTGGCCGGTCGAACACAAGGCCGTTTCCTCCGTTCTGCGCTACGCTAGGCCTCGTTTCCATCGCCTATTCCGTCCAAGCCCTCCCGATGAACACGACGCATTCCGTTGCCTCCCCATGAACACGATGCATTCTGTTGCCTCCACATGAACACGACGACGACGCAGGTTCTCCGTTTCGACCCAGCCATGTACACGAGCCCTCGCCGTACGTATGCGCGAGTAGGCGTTCAAGACCCCGCTCGTATGTACACATACGTGGCCGTATTTTCTTTCTTGCACCCTGGCCGTTGTACGTATGTGTACATGCTACGTGCGCGCCTCTACTACAACACGTGCGCGCCTCTACTACGACACGTGCGCGCCTCTACATCGACCAGTATGTACGTACACGTTTGCGATCAGAATGATAACGCTACGTACGCTTCGACCAGGTGGGTCCCGACTGTCAGGCACTTCCTTGCGTGCGGAGATGTAGCTGGTGGGTCCCAGCAGTCAGGGGCAAATGTTTTTTTATGAAATACGGTGGCCCGTCCGGTGTGTCCCCACTGTCAGGTGGAGGAATAATTATTTTGCACGTAATAAGGAGGCACTTCCTTGCTGCGGGCGTGGACCCAACTATCAGCCTCTCCACGTACAGTCCACGTCCGATGGGAGCCGTTCCTTGACCACGTTGACCACGCCGCACCGAGAGCACCAGGGTGGTGGACGACGGTGAGGCCTAGGAAGGGGACGACACGGAGCCGAAGAAGACGCGGCAGTGGATGCCCACGCGTAGAGGAGTACGAGGGTTCACTGGTTCGCTGCGGTGTGAGGCTGCCGTCGCCGCAGAGTAACAGGGGGTGTGGGTGAGTAGAGGGATGGCCTGGCCAGTGGTGGGAGTAGGAGGGGGCGGTGAGGCCTCCGCCGCATCGCAGCCGGCCACGGGAGGCAGGAGCACGAGGCACGACCGGCGCTGGTTTGGGTGGCTGGAGCAAGAAGACCAGAGGTTGAAGAAGCACTACGGCCGTTGCATGGATATCGTACGATCACTGGAGCTAGAATCGTGCATATTGACTAAGTTGACCAAGCCCTCCGTCCCCGTTAACTTAGTAGGCCCACAAGTCAGCCTGCCACTATACTGGGTCCCAGCTAACAGGGAGAGTATTCTTTTTTTTGTGCGTAATAAGGAGGCACTTCCTTGCGTTCGAAGATATAGCTGGTGGGTCCGAGCTGTCAGCGGCGGTGACGTTTTTTTCGCGAAATACAGAGGCCCTTTTGGTGGATCCCTGATGTCAGGTGGAGGAATCATTATTTTGCGCATAATAAGGAGGCATTTCCTTGCGTGCGGCCGTGGACCCAGCTGTCAGCCTCTCCACGTACAGTCCACTTCAGATGCATGTCGGTCGTTGACCATGTTGACCAGGCCGCGCCGAGAGCACCAGGGCAGTGGACGACGGCGAGGCCTAGGAAGGGAACGACACAGAGGCAGGGAAGACTCGGCAGTTGTTTCCCACGCGGAGGGGAGTACGACTGTACGAGAGTTTACTGATTCGTCTACCATCGCCGAAGAATAACAGCACGTGTGGGCGAGTAGAGGGATGGCTAGGCCAGCGATGGGAGTACGATGGGGCGGTGAGGCCTGCGCGGCAGCACAGCCGGCCATGGGGAGGAGGGAGCAGGCAGTCCCGCCGGCGCTTGTTTGAGCGGCTGGAGCAGGAAGAGCAGAGATTGAAGAAGCACGACGGCCATTGGATGGACATCCAACAATCACTGCTTGTGCGTCAACCTTTTTTAGGAAAGCCTCAAATCTGTGGGAAATTGCATACAACCCATCTGCCATTATTTCTAATAATTTTCAGCCCATTTGCTAATTCTTAAGGGTTTTTTTGGAGCCCATATTATTTTTGTTAGCATTACAGCCATATCGTGGCCACGGTTAAAAAATTATACGAAATTTTGCATATTTCGGTGCGGTCCGAACTATTTTCAATCCCGAAATTTCGACTCACATTCAAACTGATTTTAAAAATAAATGTATATCAATATAAAATCCAACAAATTCTCCATGCATAAAAATTAATGTAATTTAAAATCTTGAAATGAAAAAAAGATATTTGAAACTAATTGCCGGTTTGATGTGTTTTAAAAATGTACAACCCATTTCTCATTACTGATCGGCAATTTTCTCAGCCAGCCGAATGAAAGCTCTCCTCGTCTTGAAAGATTTGCAGCCCAACAGGCCTGACAAAGCGACTTACTTGGCAAATCACAAAAAAATGGGTTGTGGCTGTGGACCCAGCTGTCAGCCTCTCCATGTACAGTACTCTTCCGATGGAAGTCGTGCCTTGACCACGTTGACCACGCCACGTGGAGAGCACCACGGCGGGGCCTAGGAAGGGGACGACGCGGAGACGGGGAAGACGCGGCAGTGGAAGCCCGCGCGGAGAGGAGTACGAGGGTTCACTGGTTCGGCTGCGGTGTGAGGCTGCCATCGCCGCAGGGCCTGGCCAGCGGTGGGAATAGTAGGGGGTGCTGAGGCCTCCGCGGCAGCACAGCCGGCCACGGGAGGCAGGAGCATGCGGCATGACTGGCGCTGCTTTGGGCGGCTGGAGCAAGAAGACCAGAGGTTGAAGAAGCACTACAGCCGTTGGATGGACATCGTACGGTCACTGGAGCTAGAATCGTTCATATTGACTAAGTTGACAAAGCCCTCCGTCCCCGTCAACTTAGTTGGCCCACAAGTCATCCTCCCACTATGGTGGGTCCCAGCTAGCAAGGGGGTATTAATTTTTTTGTGCGTAATAAGGAGGCACTTCCTTGCGTGCGAAGCTATAGCTGGTGGGTCCGACATGTCAGCGGGGGGAACGTTTTTTTCGCAAAATACACAGGCCCTTCCGGTGGGTCCCAGCTGTCAGGTGGAAGAATCATTATTTTGCGCGTACAGTCCACGACCGATGGATGTCGTTCGTTGACCAAGTTGACCAGGCTGCGCCGAGAGCACCATGACGGTGGACGATGGCGAGGCCTAGGAAGGGAACGACACGGATCCGGGGAAGACTCGGCAGTGGTTGCCCACGCGGTGGAGAGTACGAGGGTTTACTGGTCCGGCCGCCGTCGCCGGAAAATAACAGGAGGTGTGGGTGAGTAGAGGAATGGACTGGCCAGCAATGAAGTAGGGTGGGGCGGTGCGGCCTGTGCGGCAGCACAGCCGGCCACTGGAGGCGGGAGCAGGCAGTCCCACCGGAGCTGGTCTGGGCGGCTGGAGCAAGAAGATCAGATATTGAAGAAGCAACACGGCCATTGGATTAACATCCAACGGCCACTGCTGCTAGAATCGTTTGTGGACTAAGTTGACAAAGCCAAAGTACACGTGAACCTAGTAGACCCACAAGCCAGCCTCCAAATCTGTCCCAAACAGCATACAACCCGAAATTTCTAGCCAGATTCAAATTAATTTTAAATCTAAATATACCTTAATTTAAATTCAATGAAATTTTACCCGCACAAAAACAATGAAATTTAAAATATCAAAATCCAAAAGAAAACAGTATTTTGGAACTAATTGCCTGTTTGCTGTATTTTTTCATTTTACAACCCATTTATTATTACTTATAGCCCATTTCTTATTACTTATAGCCCATTTTCTGGGCAAAATGCATCCCTCCTCGTCTTGAAAGATTTCCGGCCCAGCAGGACATAGAAAAGCAAGTAGGCCTACGTTGGTTATTCTGCAAAAAACAAAATAGTTGGCTAGCCATTTTCAGAAAGGAAAAAAAACTGGGCTGGTCATGTGCTAAACATATGAAATAAAAGCCTGGGATAGACGGGTCACGGGTCCCGCACAACCCAGTTGATGCCCTTCTCCGTCCCGAAAAAACAAAATTACTGCGCGCGCTGCTGGGTCCCTACTGTCATCCTCACCATGTACAATCATCTCCTTATTCCTCTCGGTTGTTGACCATGTTGACAACACCGGAGGGCGGCGCCGCGGCAAGCGAACCAAGGCGGAGGACGATAGTGAGGCCTCGGACGGGTACGAACAGGAGCCGGGGAAGATCACAGCCAGCCGTGGGAGGCGGGAGCAGGCGGTCCCGCTGGCGCTGATTTGGCTTTGGCGGCTCGAGGAAGAAGAGACTGAAGAAATGCGACAGACGTTGAATGCCAATCCAATGGTCAAGGTTGGCACAATCGTTTGTTGACTAAGCGAACACCAAGTAGCATACTTTTTTATATATAGGAAGAAAACTGCGAGGAAAATGCGTTCGTCTGCCGTCCTCCTCACAGGGAACGTTCGCCACATAAGTGACTAGCACCCTTGGTTTTCAACCGAGAGGTCTTGGGTTCGAGTCCCAGGAACTCTCAATTTAGTCAGGGAAAGAAAATCAAAGACTTGGGAAGGCGTACAGAACAAGCTAGTGTACCAGTAAAGAGACGTTGCCGAGTTTTAGAAAAAACAAAGACGTGCTCCTGTAGCTGGTTCGAATCCAAACCTAGACTATGACTATATATGGTGCTATGCTACTCTGCAAGTAATGAAACTGACATATCCAACATTCGCTTCTCCTCTTCTCTACTTACTCTGCCTAGCATCAGAAGCTCTGGCCGCAGCAACCATGTCTGTTGGTTGCTCGTCCACCCGCTCTTCACCAGGCAACAACCAGATATGCGCCAAGTCGCCACCCGTACCATCGCCTGTGGGTCTCATCACACCCTCGCCGGCACGCGCACCGCAGCCGATTGCTCATCACAACCCGCTGCCGTTGGTGTGGTGCCACTGCTGCAAATCACGCAGAGTCATCCATCGCGTCTCAACCACAATCCGCAACCCTGGCCGAATCTTCTCCAAATGCCCGAATCATGGGGTAATAATATGTTTAAGTGTTGTTCTGCTGCTTTCAGTTGCTGATTTTTTTAATAGTTTGATTGATGATCTACCAATTTGATTCGTGCAGAAAAGGGAAGATTCATGTGATTTGTATTTTTGGGAAGTTGCTGATGTGGGGGAATGCAACTACGCTGATTATTTGGTTAGCCGAGGAATCCCAATACCAGCAGGTTGGGGTGTTGGACAAGTAACTGAAGGAACAGCAGAAGAGGAAGATGCAGAGCAGAAGGTTAAAGATGCAGTTCCTTTGATCATGGCCAAGCAACAGCTGCTGAATGGCCTTGACAGCAATGAGGAGATGAAAGAGCTTGTGAAGATAATGGGCAAAATCGATGTGCTCTGTAGGATGATTGTCTCTTTATTTGCAGTGTATGTAGCACTCGTGATGTACTCAGTGGCTAGGACATGAGCACTTTGCTGAAACTAGTAATGAATGAAACCTGTGTAGCAGGCTGGGCATAGTGTTGTGAACATCTAATGATTTCTATTAACGGAAATCAGGGGGTATCCCCTTTTGCTCATATAAATAAATAAATAGCAGAGGACCTGTCGGGTCAGCTTTGTTCTCATTCGAAGACGTCGAGCAAATTGCAGTCCAACAGCAAACTATGTCATCAAATTCAAGTTTCACAGCCAAACATGAGTACAACTAAACAACAATGTCATCATGTTTTAGTTGTAATACAATCACCAAACACAAATCAGCATACATAACAAGTGATGTTCTCACAGCAAAATACTAAACAACATGTTCATCAGGTTTCAGTTGTCATAGCAAACACAATTTCACATAGTAGATAAAAAACGTCTTCTGACAGGCAAATACGATAAAAGCAATGTAATCATCATCCGCAGCAGCAACATCAACATCTTCACCATGTGTATCAGTCTGAATCGTATTTCCCCACGGTGTCATCTTCTTCTTCGTCCTCAACGTCCTCGAATGTTGGCTTCTTCTTGATCAACTCTTGTATGTCCACAGCACGACAGGCAATCTTTTCGCCGGCGTCATTGACGTGATGGTTCTCAAAGATATTAGGAACATCTGTGTTATCTTGTACATCAGGAGCAGTGTAAGCATCATCTTGTTGTGCAACTTCATTAAACGAATTCCTCTGCTCAAACCTTTGCAATACTCTCCAGTCATCGCTACATGCAAATGTGTCTTCCAAGAAAAATATCTGTGTTGCTTGATTTGCCAAAATAAAAGGCTCGTTGGTCTGGTACGCCGCCTTGACATTGATGGATTTGAAATAATCATCAACTCTGGGTTTTGCGATCTTGGAAAACAGGTTATACCAACGATAGCACAACAGAACCACACACTGATGATCCTCGAAACTGGAGATATACTGCAACTGAACAATGTCTGTTATGTTAGCATACATTTCAGTTGTCTCTTTGTCATACGTATCCATGCTCATGATGGCACTATTTTGTGTCTTCCTACCTTCGTCTCGTGCAAGGATGTTGTAGCGCACATCTTCAACAATGCAAGATTCATAATGTCTTACCCGAGTATCAGGACCCATTGCTAGTGAGTAAAGGGCATCATCAACTGCCTGCCCATCCTCCCGCATCTTCTTAACCTATGGTTAGAAAATAGACAAGCTGATCATCTTATGTACTCAACATATTAAAAAACTGACAGTGCACTTCAAAAGCTTACATGGTTCTTGAACCATTTCGCAAATCCTGCCATAACCAGTTTGTCAATGTTTCTTGGATTTTGCGGCAGTAACTCCTCTTTGTAGATGCTGCACAACATAGTGATCGTGTCAAACATCTAAATATATAAGAATGTGTTGCAAGTTTAGTAGATTACGATGTATAAGCTGTAGTACTGCACTTACTTGATATAAGGTAGTATCTCAGGACAGTTATTCAACACATACCAAACCATTTTTTCCAAATCTTTAGGTTTGTCCTCTTGTCGACTCTTCCCTGTAACTCGAACAGAATAATCGAAAACATTGAGCCCGGGATTGTCTTCACCCACCTCTTTGCTAAGCTGATTAGCTGTTTTAATGTATTTTGAGCAGAATGTCAACGCTTCTGTAGCAATGCAGGCCTCTGCAATGGAACCCACAGGTCTAGCTCTGTTCCTAACATAGCCCTTGAAAGTGCCTAGCCGCCTTTCAATAGGGTACATCCAGCCATACTGTACTGGACCTCTAAGTAGTGCCTCATCAGGTAGATGAACAACCAAATGCACCATCACATCAAAGAAGGCTGGAGGATATATCTTCTCAAGGTCGCATAGGATAGTTGGTATCTTGTCTCTAAGACGCTCCAAAGCATCTATCCTGATATTCCTACTGCAGAGTTCCTTGAAGAATTGTCCCAACTCTGTAACTACTCTGTATAAGTCAGGGCGGCCCAATCCTCTAAGGATAATAGGTAAAACCCTTTGAAGTAGGATGTGGCAGTCATGATTTCAACCCTTGTACCTTGTTTCCATATGCACTGACTCTCCTTTCAGGGTTGGAAGCCCATGTGGGAATCTCACACGTGACAGGACCTCGCAGAATTCTTTTCTTTTTACCTTGTCCAAGACGTACACAACTGGTGCCATATCCCGTGGTTTACCTTCATTTTGCACCTACAAATCCTTTTTGATACCCAGGTGTGTCAAATCAATCCTAGATTTTAAGGTATCTTTCGTCTTGCCTTCAATATTAAGAAGTGTGCCGATAATGTTGTCACATATATTTTTCTCAATGTGCATCACATCAAGATTATGCCGCAGATCCAAATCTTTCCAATACTCCAAGTCCCACAAAGTGGACCTGCGGGTAAACAATAATCTCTCTTCTACCCTGCCATGCTTCCTTTTCCCACTACCATTACCAGGATGGTTTCCTGGTGTAATATGCCTGACCTTCTCTAATTCCACTTGCAACTCATCGGCGGTGAGCCTCTTTGGCGCATCACAGTTTTCATGCTTTGTATTGAACACATGTCTTCGATATTTTCTAGGATGCGGCTTGTCCTTGGCAAGGAAACGGCGGTGTCCAATGTAACAAATCTTGCTAAGTATTGCGTATGACAGCGGATTCCTGTCACAGCGAACACATGCATTGTAACCATGTGTCGTTCGCCCTGACATAGTGCCCAAAGCCGGATAATCATGGATGCACCAAATTTAAACAGCATGTAGAAAGAAATCAGCTGGTGGGCTGCTATATAGGTCTTGAGTGAGAACACCCTTCCATAGTTGTTGAAGTTCCTCCACAAGAGGCTCCATGAACAAATCAAAATCCTTTCCAGGACTTTTTGGACCTGGGATGAGCAAGGCCATCATGTAGTTTGCTTCTTTGGTGCAGACATTTGGAGGCATGTTGTAAGGGATAACAAGCACTGGCCACATGCTATATGTGGTGCTCTGGTGGCCAAATGGGTTAAATCCATCTGAAGCTAAGCCAAGTCTAATGTTTCTTGGGTCAGCAGCAAACTCTTTGTGTTTATCATTGAAGCTTTTCCACTCACTACCATGAGATGGATGGCTCATTACATTCTGATCTCTGTACTCCTGGTTCCTAGAATGCCACGGTACATCCTCTCTTGTTTCAGCATCATGAAACAACCTATGCAATCTTGGTGTAACTGGAAAATGTCTCAGAACATTATGACGAATTCTCTTCACAGCATCGCCATTTCCATCTTGATGATTTGCATTTCGGGCATTCACTTAAGTTGGCATAATCCTTCCGGAACAGAACACAATTATTCTTACAAACATGGGTCATATCATATCCAATTCCAACTGCACGAAGGAAATTCTTCATTTTACTGTAGGTGTGTGGCAGCTCAGACGCATCTGGGAAAGATTCGCGGAAAGCAGCCAACATCGCATCGAATGATTTGTTGGTCATCCGCTCAGATGTCTTCACCTGAAGAAAGGTGACCATAGCTGAGAATACTGACAGCTTATTTCCTGGGGTGACAGCAACGTTGCATTGTTCCAACATGCGGGCCCACTGTTTTTCTTCTGCAGGTGAAAGTTCACGGAATGCACGAGCATTTCGTAGCATTGTTTCAATGTTGGTCAAACTCACTGGCTCCGCCACCACCACCTCCTCCTCCTCTTCCACCTGAGCATCAGGCAGATCAAGATGGTGATCTACTGCTTCCACGTAGTCAATAACATTGACGTTCACAGCTTCACCATGATGAACCCACCTAGTATATGTGACCGACATCCCATACAAGTGTAGATGATTTTGCACAGTTGACTGGGGTCTTGTAACTGAATTCATACAACTGCTACACGGGCAGAGCACATCTGATTTCGGACCATCGTACTCAGCTCTGATAAAGTTCATGAAGTTTTCAACCCCCTCGACATATGCAGCGGAGAATCTTCAAGCAGAAGTTATCCAAGTCTTGTCCATCTGTTAGACATACAAATTAGTTCTTCTACTAGATATTACAGGAAAAACACATATGCTTTTTTATGAAGTCCAGAAAAAAATACATAGGTCGATGTCTAAAGCTATGGCAAGATATTTGGACGAGCAGATCTAAGTAATGAAATATATTAAAGCTAATTCAGCAAATAGATTTGAGTGCCAAATTATGGCAGGCTATTTCAGTAGTCAATGAGGCCGAGCACACAGCCATCGAACTATCGAAGGCCATCGCAGCAACAAAGATCGAGTATAAAACGGTGTAGAGCTATTTCAGCTAATAGATTGGCTACCAGACCATGGCAATCTACGTCACAATAAATATATGGCAGGATATTTTAGCAACTAATCGGCCTTGGCATGCCATCTCAGCTAAGCAGATTGAGTGCAGAACAGGGCAAGGAAGCTTCTTAAGCAGAGCATATTGACAGTAAGCTACTTCGGCAAACAGTGAGATTAACTGAGTCTATCAGCTAACATTCAGCGCTACACCGACATGAACGGGGCCTCATTCTAGAATGCGCGTACCGTGGGAGAAGCTGACCGCCGTGCGTCTCCACACGAATGTCGCCAGCGGTGGCGGCGCTGACCGCCATGCACCTCCACAAGAACGTAGCCAGAGGTGGCGGCGCGGCTAGAGGACAGCAGTCTACGAGATCGTACTGTGGGAGCGAGAGGATCGCTGAACCGCGGCGCTGACGTATCAGCGCGGCGGGGAAGGCGGCTTTGGTGGAGCGAATGGAGTGGAGGGGGACAGGGGGAGGGGGGTTTGGGGAATATTATTAGTTAGTTGGCTGAAGGGCGGTTGAATCGGATTTGGGGGGAATTTTTGGGTGTGTGTGGGGGGAAGGATTTTTGCGCGGTGGGCGGGGGGAGTTTGGCGCATGGTCGGTTTCTCCAAATGCAGTCCCACGTGTCAGTGAAGAGGCAAGCCGAAGCGCGTTCCGTTTGCGTGAGCCGTGTGCAGGACCAAACGTGTGTGGGGTGCAATGCGACCGCGACAGGAGTGCTGTGAGTGTACCTCCTTTTTTCCTTTTAAACTAGGTGCTTCGCCCCCTCAAAAAAATATTTTTGTTGCTTCGCGCGATCCATCGATACTACTACTAGTAATTCGGTAATCCCGACTAAAACGGCGTGGCCGGGTCTTTTCCCGCGCGATATGCTGGGAGGTTGGCTTAGTTGGGTTTTTTAGGACGAGTAATGCTACACCTACGTAATCCTAGTTACGTAATTAACGTAATGTGAAACGTGTGAGCTGTTGATTGTAGATTGGGGGGAGGGAGGGGCCCACTACCATGAAAATCAGGGGAGGAGAGAGAGAGGCAATTTACGTTAACCCTTTCGTAGGTTCTCGTAGATGTAGAAAGATGCGAAATGCGTGAATGTGTAGTGGACGTACTATTGGAGTGCCTAAGATAATTTGTGTATGTATAGACCCTATGCGTTTATTTTACTTCGCATGTTAGATTTTTCTCGGTTCAATAAAAAGCAGAGTTGGTGATGATGGTGTGCCTGTCATCCTGCAATATAGGCCGTCCGATCTATATCTAAGAGATAGGAAGGAAACTATGACAATTTACCCGCACTCCTCTCCACATTTGCAGATAAGGCTTTCCCTCGTTCATCCTTTTCTCCCACAAGATCTTGATCTTCCGTGCAACGCACGGGCATCTTGCTAGTACTCCTACAATATGTATATTATTGTGAAAGTTCATATACACCGGCCGAGATTAATGCAAACACGGCAGATTTTCATTACATTTCGAACTTTTATAGGACAACAAAATAAAAGAAACCCGACCCTAAACCTATTCTATGGCGGCGACTGACGTCCTCCATCTGTGATCTCCACGTACGGGGCGGGGTTCAAGACCCATGAAGTGAAGGTGCGGTCTCTGGCGAGGAAAAGTAGAACACGGGAGACGGACTGGCCAGTTGGCACACCATGCCCTGCCGCCTCCCATGCCCTACTCATCCTCAGAGGAGTCCCCGACCTCGGCGGTGCGGGACGTTGGACGGCGGCAAGTAGGACGCGTAGCTGACGGTGCTCCCGTCGTCGGCCGCCAGCGTGGCCACCGCTTGTGCAGCGACTTGAGCGAGGGCGGCGACCTCGAGCTCCATCCCCGAAGACAAGCTCTCCCGCAGAGCGTTCGCGCTTGCGGTCATGGCGGATGTGGTTCCAGGTAGGAGGACGATGCGCTATGGTGTGGAGGTTAGCTGGGCGTTGCCGCTTTAAGTAGCGCATTCCAGTGAGGCCAAGCGTCCGGGTGCGTCATTAAGTCGCCGGAGTTGGTTCCTCGGGCACCGAGCCTCTTAACGACGACATACGAACGGACGGCATGAATGCGGGCAGCTGGCGCCGGCTGGGAACACACCGCGCGACGGCGCGAGGGACGAGGGTTTTGGTGTGCCAGGGTAGTCAGCTGTGGTCGTGGCAACGTTGGAGATGCCCTTTGCTCACATGCGATCCCCGCATGTCATTGAAAAAGCAAGACGACCCGGCATGGTCTCAGGTCCAGAGGATGCAGTTGGCCGCGCTACACCACTCCGCATCGCGGCGCCCCGTGCATCCTCGACGAGCAGGGTGTTGGGGTGTGTTTGGATTGTGGCCAAAGTGCACTTTACCAAAATTTTGGTCATGACCCAAAAATTGGTCTTTGTTTGGATGGTCGCCGTATCCAGAGGCGGTGTTGGAGCTGCGCCCCATTGTTGGCCCCAACGACCCACATGAATGGTTATCAGTGGCGAGGAGGTCATGGGCCAGCTCCTCCATTGGACTAGTCTGCGCTATTTCGTACCGATGGGTGTGCCCCACATGTCTGTTTCCCTGTTTTCCCAGCCATATTCGAGCGTCAGTGCTCTGCGTTGCGCATTACGCCTTTCACTATGTAGGCCAAGCGAGACAACTTATTGTTTATTTGAGCCGTTCAAGTATAATCATGTGGCGTTTGCTTATTTCTCATTCCTCTCCAACCCTCTTCTCCATCGATCATGTCGCCCTCAGTCGAGTCCATCCTCCCGCATGCCTCATTTGAACATTCCGCCGAGTATCATTCACATGTACCCACCCTAGTCCTCTTTCAATAGATCTCTGGACCCCGAGATGAAATCGAGAGGGAACGAGTGGGGGCACGTGATACCTAAGGCGGATTCAAAATTTTGAACCGGTGATCATAGCATCCGCAAATCATATATAAAGGGTATTCAATGTTCGTTTCGTTTTTGAACGTACAATATACTCCCTCCTATCCTTTCTACTCCCTCCTTCCATCTATATTGGGCCTAATGCATTTTTCAAGACCGCCTTTGACTATTGACAAGATTAATAGTACATGACATGTATAATGCGAAAATTATATCATTGGAAGCTCCTTTCACATACGAATTTGATGGTATGCTTTATTTAAGTTGCATGTCATATATTATTGCTCTACCTTTTGGTCAAAGTTAGCCTCGAAAACGCATTAGGCCCTATACAGATGGAAGGAGGGAGTAGTTTACATATAAGTTTTATGTGTAGTCAAAGTATATCTACTTTGATAAAAGAAGGTATCAACATTCAACAACGCCCAATCAATATTGTTAGATTCGTACATACTCCTAGATTTGTACTCGAGATGGTTTCCAATTTGACTATTGACAAGATTAATAGTACACGAGATGTATATTGTGAAAATTATATCATTGGAAACTCCTTTCACATACGAATTTGACCGTATGCTTTGTGTAAGTTGCATGTCATATATTATTACTCTAACATTTGGTCAAAATTAGCCTCGAAAAACGCATTAGACCTTGTATGCTTTGTGTAAGTTGCATGTCATATATTATTACTCTAACATTTGTGTAAGTTGCATGTCATATATTATTACTCTAATATTTGGTCAAAGTAGTATAGTGGAAGTGGATCCTCTGACGTAGGTATCCCTGCCTTACCCTCCCTTTCGGTCACTTACTGGCGGACCCCATGCTTGCTAGGCCCCGCACGTCAGTTACTCAATGGGTTCGGCCACGTCAGGGGATCCTCATCCATAGTATACTCCCTCTGTTTTTATTTACTCCGCATAAAACAGAGGGAGTGGTGGTATAATAAATGACGCGGGCGGGGGAGGGGGAGGGACGTCGGTTTGCTCTCAACTGCGGTCCCACAAGCGAGCGAAAACGCAAGACGAAGTGCGTTCCATTCGGTGAGCGATGTGGAGGGTCCAGCGTGCCGGGCTGCAACGCGAACGCGACAAGAGCGATGTACAGTCAAAACCGATTGACCGGTCGTCACTAGAACCACTATTCACACCAGAACCTTCGCTGCTCGGCCTACGCCAGCCACTGCCCTAAAACCACACCAAATCTCCAGCCCATTCCCCCACCTTTCGATCCCCTAGCCCGCATCAAGTGTCCCCTAGTTCACCGGAAAGCCATGGTGCGCCACAAGATCACTTACTACAAGATGCTAACGCTGGAGCGCCGCGCAGAAATTGCGGCGGCGGTCGGCGCCACAGACCTCCGTTCCCAAGCTCGCTTTGCGGCAGGCCAATCCCCGAGTTCTCTAGAGCCAAGCTACAAGGAGGAAGTCGATCCAATGTTCATGGCGGAGGTCGCGGCGCAGAAGGCCCCTGATGGGTATGAGACGATGGACGTCGACTTCGTGCCGGCGTCTGAGTCCCCCATGGTGCAGGCGGACCAGCGGTTCAACATGGCGATACTAAAGGAGGACCGGGAGGCAGAGGCTCAACTCGACGCGGAGCATGCGCATGCCGCTGCCATCGAGGCTCTCCTGCAGGTGGAACCGGATGTCGTGGATGTGAACCGGGCGGCGGAAGCTCAACTTGAGGCGGAGCGCGCGGATGCCGCTGCCATCGAGGCCCTCCTGCAGGCATAACCGGACGTCCTAGACTTGAACCGGGCGGCAGAGGCTCGACTCGACGCAGAGCGCACGGATGCCGCTCTCATCGACTCCCTCCTGCAGGCGGAACCGGACATCCTGGACTTGAACCGGGCGGCGGAGGCTCGACTCAACGCGGAGCGCGCGGATGCCGCTGCCATCAAGGCCCTCCTGCAGGCGGAACCGGACGTCCTCGACTTGAACCGGGCTGTGCTCTCGTCCGTGCAGAGTGCCCGCACGCTCCGCTTGAATGAGTAGCTGGAGGCCGAGGACAACCACGGTGCGGAGACACACGTCGGCAGTGATGGCTGGTTCACGCCGGTGGCCAAAGACGACGAGGCCGTATCTTTCCGCGAGCAGTGATAGTTTTTCTTTATGTTGTTGTTTTCATGGATCTTTTGCTGTGTAAAAACATATATTTTGTTATGCAAGTCGCCTGACTTGGGTCAGTCTACCATTTCAGGCGGTTGGATGAATATCTATGTCTCCTAACCCTTCTTTCCTTCTTCCTCACATCTTCTTCTTCCCCAACAGACCACCGCACGGGCCGTACGGATACTCCCCAACATGCGGTTGGATAAACATACTCTATGAACGAAAATTATGTGTCAGCGATAGGATGGCTGAGTTTGGTTTGTTCACATGCGACAACACGTGTCAGTGAGGGTGTGATAACCCACAAGTATAGGGGATCGCAACAGTTTTCTAGGGTAGAGTATTTAACCCAAATTTATTGATTCGACACAAGGGGAGCCAAAGAATATTCTCAAGTATTAGCAGCTGATTTGTTAATTCAACCACACCTGGAAACTTAGTATCTGCAGCAAAGTGTTTTAGTAGCAAAGTAATGTGATAGTGGTGGTAGCGGCAACAAAATTAAAGACAACAAAAGTAATGTTTTTGGTATTTTGTAGTGATTGTAACAGTAGCAGCGGGAAAGTAAATAAGCATAAACCAGTATATGGAAAACTCGTAGGCACCAGATCAGTGATGGATAATTATGCCAGATGCGGTTCATCATGTAACAGTCATAACATAGGGTGACACAGAACTAGCTCCAATTCATCAATGTAATGTAGGCATGTATTCCGTATATAGTCATACGTGCTTATGGAAAAGAACTTGCATGACATCTTTTGTCCTACCCTCCCATGGCAGCAGGGTCCTATTGGAAACTAAGGGATATTAAGACCTCCTTTTAATAGAGAACCGGAACAAAGCATTAGCACATAGTGAATATATGAACTCCTCAAACTATGGTCATCACCGGGAGTGGTCTCGATTATTGTCACTTCGGGGTTGCCGGATCATAACACATAGTAGGTGACTATAGACTTGCAAGATAGGATCGAGAACTCACATATATTCATGAAAACATAATAGGTTCAGATCTGAAATCATGGCACTCGGGCCCCAGTGACAAGCATTAAGCATAGCAAAGTCATAGCAACATCAATCTCAGAACATAGTGGATACTAGGGATCAAACCCTAACAAAACTAACTCGATTACATGATAAATCTCATCCAACCCATCACCGTCCAGCAAGCCTACGATGGAATTACTCACGCACGGCGGTGAGCATCATGAAATTGGTGATGGAGGATGGTTGATGATGATGACGGCAACGAATCCCCCTCTCCGGAGCCCCGAACGGACTCCAGATCGGCCCTCCCAAGAGGTTTTAGGGCTTGGCGGCGGCTCCGTATCGTAAAACGCGATGATTTCTTCTCTCTGATTTTTTTCTCTCCAAAAGCAGATATATAGAGTTGGAGTTGGCGTCAGAGGGCATCCAAGGGGCCCACGAGGTAGGGGGCGCGCCCTAGAGGGGGGGGGCGCCCCCACCCTCATGGATAAGGTGTTCCGTGGAGTTTCAGGTCATTCCGAGAATATTTGTTTTCAGCACATAAAACAACACCATGGCAATTCTTCTGAAAACAGCGTCAGTCCGGGTTAGTTCCATTCAAATCATACAAGTTAGAGTCCAAAACAAGGGCAAGAGTGTTTGGAAAAGTAGATACGACGGAGACGTATCAACTCCCCCAAGCTTAAACCCTTGCTTGTCCTCAAGCAATTCAGTTGACAAACTGAAAGAAAGAAAGAAAAACTTTTACAAACTCTGTTTGCTCTTGTTGTTGTACTATGTCAAACCAGCATTCAAGTTTTCAGCATAGATCATAACTAACCACATTTGCAATAATTCTCAGGTCTCATAATTACTCGTATCAATAGCATAATCAACTAGCAAGCCATAATAATAAATCTCGGATGACAACACTTTCTCAAAACAATCATAATATGATATAACAAGATGGTATCTCGCTAGCCCTTTCTAAGACCGCAAAACATAAATGCAGAGCACCTTTAAAGATCAAGGACTGACTAGACATTGTAATTCATGGTAAAGGAGATCCAATCATAGTCATACCCAATATAAATTAATAATGATGAATGCAAATGACAGCTGTGCTCTCCAGCTAGTGCTTTTTAATAAGAGGGTGATGACTCAACATAAAAGTAAATGGATAGGCCCTCCGCAGAGGGAAGCAGGGATTTGTAGAGGTGCCAGAGCTCAGTTTTGAAATAGAGATAAATTGCATTTTGAGCGGTATACTTTCATTGTCAACATAGCAACTAAGAGATGGCGATATCTTCCATGCTAAACACATTATAGGCGGTTCCCAAACAGAATGGTAAAGTTTATACTCCCCCTCCACCAACAAGCATCAATCCATGACTTGCTCGAAACAACGAGTGTCTCCAACATACATCAGGTCCCAGGGGGAGTTTTGTTTGCAATTAATTTTGATTTAGTTTGCATAAAGCATGGGACTGGGCATCCCGGTGACCAGCCATTTTCTCGTGAGTGAGGAGCGGAGTCCACTCCTCTTGAGAATAACCCACCTAACACGGAAGATAAGGACAACCTTGGTTGATACATGAGCTATTCGAGCATACAAAACAGAATATTTATTTGAAGGTTTAGAGTTTGGCACATACAAATTTACTTGGAACGGCAGGTAGATACCGCATATAGGAAGGTATAGTGGACTCATCTGGAATAACTTTGGGGTTTAAGGGATTGGATGCACAAGCATTATTCCCGCTTAGTACAAGTGAAGGCTAGCAAAAGACTGGGAAGCGACCAACTAGAGAGCGACAACAACCATGTACATGCATTAAAATTAATAAACATTGGATGCAAGCATGAGTAGGATATAATCCACCATGAACATAAATATCGTGAAGGCTACGTTGATTTTGTTTCAACTACATGCGTGAACATGTGCCAAGTCAAGTCACTTAAATCATTTAAAAGAGGATACCACCCTATCATACCACATCATAATCATCTCAATAGCATGTTGGCACACAAAGTAAACCATTATAACTCATAGTTAATCAAGCATCGCACAAGCAACTATGATCTCTAATTGTCATTGCAAACATGTTTATTCATAATAAGCTGAATCAAGAATGACGGGCTCATCATATTTACAAAAACAAAAGAGGTCGAGTTCATACCAGCTTTTCTCATCTCAGTCAGTCCATCATATATCATCATAATTGCCTTTCACTTGCACGACCGAACGGTGTGAATAACAATAAGAGTGCACGTGCATTGGACTAAGCTGGAGTCTGCGAGCATTCAATAAACAGGAGAAGACAAGGCAATATGGGCTCTGGGTTAAATCAACAATAATGCATATAAGAGCCACTGCAACAATTTAATTATGGTCTTCTCCTACTGACCCCCAAAGAAAAGAAAAGAAAAGAAAACTATTTACACGGGAAAGCTCCCAACAAGCAAAAGAAGAACGGGAAATATTTTTGGGTTTTCTTTAGTTACTATTACTACAGCAGGAAAATAAATTACTACTATTTTTTTTGGTTTTCTTAAAGTTTAACAAACACACAAGAAGAAAGCAGGAAAAAGAAAATAAACTAGCATGGATATTACAATGAAAGAGTATGAGCACCGACATCTAGCAATGAGTGTGTGTGAACATAAATGTAATATCGGTGAGAAATACGTACTCCCCCAAGCTTAGGCTTTTGGCCTAAGTTGGTCTATTGCCAGGGATAGCCTGGCGGATACCCGTAAGTGTAGCAGGGGTCATACTGCGACGAAGAATAGTTAGGATCATACTGTGATGATGAAGAGGACTCTGACTGCCACTGGCTGACAGTAGTCTCTAGATCCCAAGAATAAACAGATTGTCGTGGAGGCTCATCTTGTGGTTCCAGTTCCGGGGCTAGTGCAGAGTTCTTGTAAGCCTGGACGGCAGCCCACGTAATGAGATAGGGTTCTACAAAATTAAACAAAGAAGGAGCAGGCAACGTAATAGTTTCATGATAATGTTTATCAAAGTATAACTTGTATTTGAGCTCTCCATTCCTGTCCTTAACAAGAAAATCATGTGCTAACATACTCTTATAATCTAGATAAGCACTAGGCAACAATTTCTCTTCTTTCTCATCATGCCTAATAGCTATGTTAAAGTACGCAGCAAGGCGAGAAGCATAAATGCCTCCAAAGATGGGGCCTTTAGCACGGTTCAGACTCAACCACCTAGCAATAATTCTGCCCATACTGACAGTGTTGTCACGGTATAAACCATGGAACAAAATAATAATATCAGGAACACTAAAGTTCCCACAGTTCCACGACCAATCAAGCATCGACTAGCGAATAAGGCAAAATAGCGTAACACAGGAAAATGTATGCTAGTGATCCTCGCATCTGAAACCTTCCTGGTTTCTCCCACAGAGATAAGTTTAATAAATGGTTCCAACTCCTTACGGGGTGGTTCCTCTAAGATACCCTCAGAGGGTATGTGGTAGACCGCGCAAAATTCAGACAATGGCATTTTCTTCACAACGTCATATAAATGAAACTCTACTTGAGGAGGTGATTCCTTAGGGTAAAAGTAGAAGTTTTGCACAAAAGTATTTGTAAGTAAGAGATACTGTGGACGTTGGTCGCGGACGAAGTCGGTGAGGCCAGCATTCTCAATCAATGAATAGAAATCCTCATAAATCCCTGCCTCTCTCAAGAAATCATCAGAAGGCCATTCACACGGGCGGACTTCCGCCGTACGAGGCAAATTATATTTGGGCCTCTGAGCTTCTTCATTTTGTTTATCCTTTGAGCTTCGACTCGATGAACCCCTCAAAAGTCTCCTCATTATTTCTGAAATAATCTGAAATTTTTAGTAACTTCAAACAAAGGTGAAACAACTTCAATAAAACTGATAGCAACTACTCCTACAAGTGCCTAGAGCCTAAATCAAGCATTAGAACTACTTGGAACCATATAAATTTGACATGCAAGCTCAAGAACATGGTCACCTATGCATCACAAATTTGCAAAGAATAAAGCACTAGAACAAAAACTAATTGGACCAATGGAGGAGTCACATACCAAGGAACGATCTCCCCAAGCAGCTTTGCGAGAGGTGCTTCGAGCAAGGAGATCAAAAATCACAGCAAAAGTGGCTGGAACTCGTGCTTGAGTTGGTTTTTCGGGTTTGTGTGAGACAGAGGAAGAAGATGGGTGCTGGGATAAGTGGAGGAGGGCCACCGTGGGCCCATGAGGCAGGGGGCGCACCTTAGAGGGGGGCGCCCACCACCTCGTGACCAGGTGGCAGCTCCTCCCGTGGTAATTTTTGCACAGTAAATCCTCAAATATTCCCGAAAAAATCATATTAAATTGGCATGGCATTCTAGGACTTTTATTTTCGGGATATTTTTATATTGCACGGATAAGCCAGGAAACAGACAGAAAAATACTATTTTTACTTTATTTCTACTAAATAACAGAAAGTATAGAAGGGGTACAGAAGTTTGTGCTTCTAGTTTCATCCATCTCATGCTCATCAAAAAGAATCCACTAACAAGGTTGATCAAGTCTTGTTAACAAACTCATTCCGATAGTCATGAAACCGGAGAAATTTCGAATAACACTAAGTTACCTCAACGGGGATATGCACATCCCCAATAATAAGTATATCATATTTCTTTTTGACAGTAGGAAGAGGAAATTCAAAACCTCCAATAATAATTGATGGAATTTTTCCAATGGAGTTGATACTATGAACTTGAGGTTGTCTCCTCGGAAAGTGTACCGTATGCTCATTACCATTAACATGAAAAGTGACATTGCCTTTGTTGCAATCAATAACAACCCCTGCGGTATTAAGAAAAGGTCTTCCAAGAATAATAGACATACTATCATCCTCGGGATATCAAGAATAACAAAGTCTGTTAAAATAGTAACGTTTGCAACCACAACAGGCACATCCTCACAAATACCGACAGGTATAGCAGTTGATTTATCAGCCATTTGCAAAGATATTTCAGTAGGTGTCAACTTATTCAAGTCAAGTCTACGATATAAAGAGAGAGGCATAACACTAACACCGGCTCCAAGATCACATAAAGCAGTTTTAATATAATTTATTTTAATGGAGCATGGTATAGTAGGTACTCCGGGATCTCCAAGTTTCTTTGGTATCCCACCCTTAAAGTATAATTAGCAAGCATGGTGGAAATCTCAGCTTCCGGTATCTTTCTTTTATTAGTAATGATATCCTTCATATATTTAGCATAAAGATTTGTTTTGAGCACATCAGTTAAGCGCATATGTAAAAAGATAGGTCTAATCATTTCAGCAAAGCGCTCAAAATCCTCATCATCCTTTTTTTGGGATGGTTTGGGAGGAAAGGGCATGGGTTTCTGAACCCATGGTTCTCTTTCTTTACCATGTTTCCTAGCAACAAAGTCTCTTTTATCATAACGTTGATTCTTTGATTGTGGGTTATCAAGATCAACAACAGGTTCAATTTCTACATCATTATCATTACTAGGTTGAGCATCATCATGAATATCATCATTAGTATTTTCATTAGGTTCATGTTCATTATCAGATTGTGTTTCAGCATCAGACATAGATATATCATTTGGATTATCATGTGGTTTAGCAATAGGTTCACTAGAAGTTTGCACAGTTCTATGATTTTCCTTTTTCTTATTTACGAAGAACTAGGAACATCAATATTATTTCTCTGAGAATCTTGCTCGATTCTCTTGGGGTGGCCTTCAGGATACAAAGGTTCCTGAGTCATTCTACCAGTTCTAGTAGCCACTCTAACAGCATAATCATTTTTATTACTATTCATTTCATCAAGCACTTCTTTTTGAGCTTTAAGCACTTGTTCCACTTGAGTGGTAACCATAGAAGCATGTTTGCTAACAAGTTTAAGTTCACCTCTAATATTAGCCATATAATCACCCAAGTATTTAATCATATCGGAATCATATTTTAATTGTCTACCAAAATAAGCATTGAAATTTTCTTGTTTGACAATGAAATTATCAAACTCATCAAAACATTGCCTAGCAGACTTATAGTGAGGGATATCACCTTCATTAAATCTATAGAGAGAATTTACCTTTACTACCTGTGTCGGGATATCTGGATCAGGAGGTTCTTCCATGAATAAAGAATTAAGATCATATGCTTCTTCAACAGGCAGTAGATTAGGACCATGTATTTCTTCAATAGGAGGTAAATTCTTAACATCTTCAGCTTTAATACCTTTTTCTTTCATAGATTTCTTTGCCTCTTGCATATCTTCAGGACTGAGAAATAGAACACCTCTCTTCTTCGGAGTTGGTTTAGGAATAGGCTCAGTAATTGGAGCAGGAGCTGGCTCAGGGGGCTGGCTTAGGAGGTGCCCAATTATTTTCATTTGTCAACATATTATTCAATAGAATTTCAGCTTCATCCGGTGTTCTTTCCCTGAAAAGAGAACCAACACAACTATCCAGGTAATCTCTGGAAGCATCGGTTAGTCCATTATAAAAGATATCAAGTATTTCAGGTTTCTTAAGAGGATGATCAGGCAAAGCATTAAGTAACTTGAGAAGCCTCCCCCAAGCTTGTGGGAGACTCTCTTCTTTAATTTGCACAAAGTTGTATATTTCCCTCAAAGCAGCTTGTTTCTTATGAGCAGGGAAATATTTAGCAAAGAAGTAATAAATCATATCCTGGGGACTACGCACACAACCAGGATCAAGAGAATTAAACCATATCTTAGCATCACCCTTTAATGAGAATGGAAATATTTTGAGTATACAGAAGTAACGCGATCTCTCATCATTAGTGAACAGGGCAGCTATATCATTTAACTTAGTAAGATGTGCCACAACAGTTTCAGATTCATAGCCATAAAAAGGATCAGATTCAACCAAAGTAATTATATCTAGATGAACAGAGAATTCATAATCCTTATCAGGAACACAAATAGGTGAAGTTGCAAAAGCAGGATCGGGTTTCATTTTATCTCTAAGTGATTCTTTGTTCCATTTAATCAATAACCTCTTAAGCTCATATCTATCTTTGCAGCTCAAATAGCTAAAGAAGAATCTTTATCAAAAAGATAACCCTGAGGAATAACAGGCATATTGTCATCATCACTTCCATCATCTTATTCAGATTCATTAATTTCTCTTTCTCTAGCCCTAGCAATTTGTTCTTCAAGAAATTCACTAAGGGGTACAGTAGTATCAGGCATAGAAGCAGTTTCATTATAAGTATCATGCATAGCAGAAGTGGCATCATCAATAACATGCGACATATCAGAACGAATAACAGAAGCAGGTTTAGGTGTCGCAAGCTTACTCATAACAGAAGGTGAATCAAGTGCAGAGCTAGATGGCAGTTCCTTACCTCCCCTCGTAGTTGAGGGATAAATTTTTGTTTTCTCGTCTTTCAAGTTCTTCATAGTGTCCAGCAGATATAAATCCCAAGTGACTCAAAGAATAGAGCTATGCTCCCCGGCAACGGCGCCAGAAAAAGGTCTTGATAACCCACAAGTATAGGGGATCGCAACAGTTTTTGAGGGTAGAGTATTTAACCCAAATTTATTAATTCGACGCAGGGGGAGCCAAAGAATATTCTCAAGTATTAGCAGCTGAGTTGTCAATTCAACCACACCTGGAAACTTAGTATCTGCAGCAAAGTGTTTTAGTAGCAAAGTAATATGATAGTGATGGTAGCGGCAACAAAAGTAAAGACAGCAAAAGTAATGTTTTGGTATTTTGTAGTGATTGTAACAGTAGCAGCGGGAAAGTAAATAAGCGTAAACCAGTATATGGCAAACTCGTAGGCACCGGATCAGTGATGGAGAATTGTGCCGGATGTGGTTCATCATGTAACAGTCATAACATAGGGTGACACAAAACTAGCTCCAATTCATCAATGTAATGTAGGCATGTATTCCGTATATAGTCATACGTGCTTATGGAAAAGAACTTGCATGACATCTTTTGTCCTACCCTCCCGTGGCAGCGGGGTCCTATTGGAAACTAAGGGATATTAAGGCCTCCTTTTAATAAAGAACCGAAACAAAGCATTAGCACATAGTGAATACATGAACTCCTCAGACTATGGTCATCACCGGGAGTGGTCCCGATTATTGTCACTTCGGGGTTGCCGGATCATAACACATAGTAGGTGACTATAGACTTGCAAGATAGGATCAAGAACTCACATATATTCATGAAAACATAATAGGTTGGGGGGCGCGCCCTAGAGGGGGGGGCGCCCCCCACTCTCGTGGATAGGGTGTGGGCCCCCTGGTCTTCATCTTTGGTGAGGATTTTTTATTATTTTTCCTAAGGTGTTCCGTGGAGTTTCAGGTCATTCCGAGAATATTTGTTTTCTGCACATAAAACAACACCATGGCAATTCTGCTGAAAACAGCGTCAGTCCCGGTTAGTTCCATTCAAATCATACAAGTTAGAGTCCAAAACAAGGGCAAAAATGTTTGGAAAAGTAGATACGACGGAGATGTATCAGGGTGCGTTCCCTTGGTTGGGTTTGCGGCGTGCAGGAGCGACTGTGTGAGGGTGCGGTGCGACCGCGGCGTGCAGGAGCGACCGTGTGAGGGTGCGGTGCGACCGCGACAGCCGTGCGCAAGTGTACCTCCTTCTCATTTTAAAAACTTTAGGCAAGCTTGGCAAAAATGTGTGGCGAAGTTTGGCAATGCAAGGCCTAGACCCAAACAGGATAAGTACGTACGTACTAGGAGTACTAGTGTTAAAAAAGAAAGGTGGGGTTTTCCTTCGCGGGATTTAATCGATACAAATCCTCGTTTCACGTGTCAATTAATGCGTATTTTTTCTCCAAAGACCAAAGAGCTAACCATCTCACTCCTCATCGCTTGATTAATGCAGCGTCATGCAAACCAACCTTCTCACTTCCGCATGCATGCATGTGATATTAATGTCCTTTGTTGCTAACTCCATCAATTTTGCCTCGATTAGTGTTAGTGGCCCTTTGCAAATTGTAATTTTGATATACTGGCCTTGTGTACAAAAAATGGAGGTAGTAACTATATTTGACTTCCTTCCCCATTGCGGTGACGTCGACGATATCTTTTTTTTGTGGTTTGGCGAAGTGCGTTCGACGGAGAACACCATTGAGGGAGACCATGGTAAGTCGTTCGCAAGTGCCTCCTGCAAGCCGAGACAACTGCCTTATTTGCATCCAGGAAGTCCTTTACTAGTACTACTAGGAGTACTAATGCGGTGAGATGGCTTCTCGAAGAAGATGATGGAGAAGCGGAGTCAGCGAAGAGTGAAATGATGGTTGCTTCGTCCGTGCTTTTGTGATTTGACGCCTCACTGCTTTGTGATTTGTGATAGAAGGGACAGGGGATTAGACTCTGTGTTCTATACTGTACTACATGCGTCCAAACATGGGAGAAAGAGGAGAGACGTTGCATTTTTCTATTCCTTCAATCAATCAATCAGGGAGCTTCGGTTCCATCTTTTTGGCTTTGGCAACACCGCCCACAATGGTTCCCACGATGCCAAAAGCTATTTTCACATTTGGCTACACATTGTCGATGCCCTTAACCGTACCACTTGGTTTTGCTCCTGTGTGCTATCTATACAAATCTCAATTATATTGATCTAAAAAATTATAGAATCGAGATTAGTAAAAAGGAGGTGATTTTGCCGCGCGGATGGCGGGGGAGGTTTCTTATTTGAGCAATGCTACATCCACGTAATGGTTTATGTAAAGTTACGAAC
Source organism: Triticum dicoccoides (assembly GCF_002162155.2). Classification (NCBI taxonomy): domain Eukaryota; kingdom Viridiplantae; phylum Streptophyta; class Magnoliopsida; order Poales; family Poaceae; genus Triticum; species Triticum dicoccoides. The sequence goes on along the minus strand of NC_041382.1, from coordinate 95,256,000 downwards.
TGATGTGATGTGGGACTATTTGATTGGATTAAAGGAGAGGATTAGGCCCACCCCACCTGAAAATCAGGGGGGCATATATAGATTAGATGGAAAGTATACGTAGCAGCTACGTAGCCCTTTGTAAATCTAGGATTATTTTCGGAGGACGTTGTCCTGGTGGTTTGCTAACATGCAGTCCCACGTGTCAGTGCTTTACCAAGCCGACCCGCGTCCCACATGAGGCAGAACAACGGCAGAAGCAACACGTGGTTAAGTTGAAGAAGATGAGGGAGAAGTGGATTCAGCAACGAGTGAAATGATGGTTGCTTCGTCCCTCCAACTTAACTGCGGGAAAGGTGCAGCTTTGTGATTTGACGCCTCATTGTTCATTACTACGCCGGCGCCATGACTGGGGTGCTTCACCCCAGCTGCTCTGCACTGTATTCCGGTATGGCACGTAGACCCGGTAGCTTGATGTCCCACATGTCGGCGAAAGGGACTAGAAGATTTATGAAAGTGAGCACTCCACTCTTACGACGGAGGAGTAGACGACATGACGGCCCAGTGAACTGTCACTTGTACTGTATAGTACTATAGTTTTGCTGTTTCGCACGATCCATCGATACAAACCCGATTAAACAGGAAAGGGCGGGATTTTTCCCGCGCGGTAGATGATACTGGCCATACATTTCAAAGGCAATTTTAATGTATGAAAACTGAATAATTATAAGTAACAATATGATAACTAGTAGAACTAAAAACACATATGATTTATTGTGTTAGAGTGTAGTAGTAGTGCTGTATTGCATAGTTGTTAGATGTAACATGCGAGAACATGTAGAGATGTAGTTTTGGAGGGCCTACAGAGAGAAAAGCGTAATACGGTCACTGAACTTCAGAATAAGCTGATTACGGTCACTATATACGTTTTGCGGTGATTATACGGTCACTTTCTCACAGTTCAGCATCAGATTGCACTCTGTTGACCGGCCAAATAGTCTGCGCGGCGCCATGTTGACTAGTTAAATTGACCATGTTCCTTGTGGGTCCCACCTGTCAGTTCGCATAGGCAAAAGGTCAGATAAACACAAATTTACGCAGGCGTGACAAGCCTCCAACCCGTGCGCGGGAATCACCTGGTTGTGTATGTGTCTGTCAGGGCCTGATGTGTGCGCATGCACGTGTAGGTTGAGCACTTGAGCGTGAGAGTGTGTGTTGGTCGTGTGGTGTACTGGTGTGTGCATGCATGCGTGCGTGTGTGCGTGTGAGTGTTGCGTGCGTGCGTGGCTGCATGTGTATGTGTGAGTGTTGCGTGCGTGCGTGGGTGCATGTGTTTGTGTGAGTGTTGCGTGGATGTAGTTCGTGTGCATGCGTGCGTGTGTGTATAATCACCACACCAGCTATTGTGTGTTAAAACAGACAGCTCAGCATACCAATACAAGGCCACCTTGTCCGCTGTGCCCGCGGTCATGACTTCAAACCACCGTCCAAATATTTTTTTGTCGTTTGTTTTCATTCTTACTAGCAAGATGCCCGTGCGTTGCACGTAACATCAAGATGCATTTGTATGACTTGTTTATCTTGCGAGAGAAAAGGATGAACGAGGGAAGGCCTTATTTGCAAATGTGGAGAGGTGTGTGGGTACCTTTTTGCAAAATTGCCATAGTTTCTTTCCTATCCATCAGATATAAATCGGACGGCCTATATTGCAGGATGGCAGGCACACCATCATCACCAACTCTGTTTTTTATAAGAGTGTATTTTATAAGAGTGTAGATGTAGAGTAGATACAAGTCGACAGGTGGGCACGATGGTAGTGAGATAATGTGATGAACACTAAAGGTGCCATGTGGAGCGTTTAACTGGTCAACTAGTCATGACATGAGCAAATACAGTGTTGTACGGTGAGCCCATGACTGTATAATAACCACTAAACGTAAGTGGTGACTGTAATGAGTGGATTCTGAAGTCCAATGTACGTATTGTGCTTTCGCTTCAAATACAATGATCGTCATTGCATATATCGCGAGAGAAAGATGAAACATGCATGAATTTTCTGGGGGCTTACTTTTAGAGGACCTGGAGATAGTTTTGTGTGCTTACGTGAAAGGGGCGTACAGGGGGGGGGGGTATGCGATGGAGAGAGAGATGCTCTTCGTTTCTCTTTATTATGACTAACTTTGTATATAGTATAAAAATATACAAATTCACAGTGCGGAATAAATATCATTGTGGGCACCATGCAATGCAAATTAGCGTTCATACTCCTCCATATAACTTCGTAATGTTGTATATATGTGGAAACTCTAAAATAATTTTTTGGCCACACTTTATTAAAAACGAATGTTGTATGCGAAATAAACATGAAGAGAGGGCTTTTTAGATCAATGGGGTACGTGATGTAATATGTGTGAATGTGTAGTTGATGCATTTGGCGGGGCCTAGAGAGGTATGTGTGTGTATTACGTATTCGAAAGAGGCATGTATAGAGGGGCCGACGGGGGGGGGGGCATGGGAGAGATATCACGAGAAATGAGAGTGGTCTAGAGAGAGAGAGACGAATATGACGTCATGACAAGAGATTCCATTCCCTTGAGTGTGTATATGCAAGGGGGAAGGGAATAGAGGCACCAGGAGAAATTTTCTGTGTGTGTGGTGTTTGTGTTGGTATGTGTGGGTGTGAGAAGATAATGAGACGTGGGGGCAGAGGGTGTGTCACCGCGTGAGGTCCGGTGGGTCGAGGTGAGGCCCTTCGTTCGGTTCCGTCCTGCGCCACATTGGTCGGCCCGTGACGCTTTTAGGAAGACCCATGCATGACTAGTCGTACAAGACAAAGATAGCAGAACTGTGAAGGACTCTGTGTCCACTGACAAAGCCGGATAAGATTTGTAACCCTAGGTTCTCGGACTAAGGTAACCCCTTTATCTCTGATATTACTATTCACCCAACCTAACTTTAAGGGGCATCCTACAGAATGCTCTGCTAGAATCATACTCGTCGATTAGGAAGAGAGGTGTGAGACAATGCGTGAGAGATAGGCGTAAAGATAATGTGCGTACATGAGACACGTAGGCAGGTCCATGTATATAGAAAGGGTCGATGAGGATTGTGCGTGTGTATGTTTGCGAGAGGAAGAGTGCTTGTGATAAAGGTTAGTGAAAACAGTTGTAAATGGTTACAAGAGGGAGGGAGGGTTATATCTAGAGCATGTGTGCGAGAAAGACACCTTGGGAGAGAGTGTGTGAGCATGTGTGAGAGACCACCGATGGAGAGTGAAACTACACGTAAAAGACTGCTCTACACATTGATTAGAGATATAAATTGTATCCAAATATTAGGATGGGATCATGATATTTGCAATTCGCATAAGGAGCGGTCATTGATCCATCAGACATCTAGATTCTATCGAATTTGAGCATGTCTATGTCATTATTCGACACAATTGATCCACATAGTTAGTATTTTGAACTCCAGACAATGCATCGCTTTAGCAATCGAATATAAACGTGAGTATAGTTCATGTTGTGTGTGTAAAGCACATTATACATACGAAAGTTACACAATGGACATTATAAATAGCTACTACCTATGAACTAGCATACATTTGAATTCAACTTAAGGTGGTTTAAAAAATCGAATTCAACATGAAGTCCATTCAATTATTTGAATTTGATATCATGGCATTTGTAAACCATACCTAAATTATGGGGGCACCAATCTTTGCTCTGATTTTGTACATAATAGCATATGTAGTCGTGTACAAAATATATTCAAATTTAGCTCCTCCATTCCAAAATAATCGTAGTTATAGGATTTTCAAGTGTCAAAATTTCAAAAAGAAGCGGATAATTTAATGAGGTTTTCAAACATACAAGGTCAAATATAACATTGTATATTTCGGTCAATCCTCATAGTTCAAGAGTACTCTAAACGTGAATTCTTATGTTTCAAAATTTCGAACGAAGCGCCAAAAGAGCCTCTACTCGCCCGAAACCGCGTGAGACCAATGTTTGGTAGTACAAGGAAATTACTTTTCTAATAACTCCGACCCGTGAAACCTACCGGCCCGACGTCCAAAGGTCTAAACCGGGGTAGGTTTGTAGCTTCATCTAGACGCCACGCAACCGCATCCGAAAAACATTCATACACAATGGCCGCCTAAGCACACATGCGCGCGGCCGAAATCGCTCTCGCCCACTATTTGGGATACCTGGGATTACCATCCTACCCCTGACCCACAGTAGGTCCGAAATTTAAGAGGGGGGCAAAGTTTGTACTTTCCCCAAATTTCAAACAAACGCGTCCCATGTTCTGTTCAAAAAAGCCAAAAAACAAGCGCGTCCCAGACCGAAACATGGTTCCCCCACCCGTCCGATTCCCCATTCGTACTCCGTGGGCGCCAAAACTACCTCTCCACCAGCCGCGAAACCCCGGCGTCCTCCGTCCGCCACCCCATCCCACCCATCAACCGCCGCCCTCCTCCATCACGTCGGAGCCGATACCCCGACGTCGTCATCCACCGCAACCTCAACCGCAATGCCCTCCACGGCTAGTAGTTGAAGCCGAGGCCGAGCCGTCCGTACCCGAGCCAGTTCAACCACGCCGTCCTGCGCCTCACCGCTGCCGCTCCAACTTCGCGACCCTCCACCGCACCGGAGTTGTTCCTGCTACGCCGTCCTTCGCCGGCTCGGATCTGCTTCCCCTCCGCCGACATACGGCCACGGCAACACAGTCAACAATTTGGCCATGGGTTCGTCCAAGCCTGCACCCTCCAGAACATCGGTTTCCCCGGTAAAAAGAAGAAAATCAGCGCGACATGTGGAGAGAACATCGGTTTCCCTGGTAAAAAGAAGAAAATCGGCGCGACATGTGGAGGTGACCACACCGGGAACCAAAAAAGGTACTCATCTTCCCTTATTCATGCAAATCTTACATCTCTGCTTGCACGGTATTCATCCCACAGAAGACACTAGATGTTCCTAGTAACTCGCGATGCACAAGGTTTCTCCTCATATACTATTTCACCTTAGTTAGAGGTCCGTCGCCCCCTTGAATTTTAATTTCTGGCCAGTTGATTCCCAATTAACGGAAGCATTTCCCGGCGTAATAGGTGCTAGTACGCCTATTACGCCAGGGAAGCAACGCCTTGGTGTTTATCTTAGGGGCGTGTGCGGCCTAGAGCTACTGGCGCCCGATCTGGAGGTCGGCCGAGATTAAAGGGATGGCCTGGGGGCGCTGCCAAGCACGGCGATGGTGTGAGGTCGATGGGAGGGCGGGGCGGCGGAGGCAGGGGTCTGGGCCGGTGGTCGCTGGCGGTTTGAGAAAGATCGTCAACAGTGACTGACGGGAGGTAGACGAAGGCCATCTGCCCGTTCCTTATAGATCGGACGCTTCATTAAAAAAATCGACGGACCTATTTATTTTCAGTCGACTGTTATCTTAGATATGACCACATGTGGTTGTGTGCTGGAGGAGTACCTGCATTTCCTGTGCTCATATATTACAAAATCATACTCAGTAGAATCTAATTTTGTTTGCCATGCAATGTTGTAGAGCTATCATATGTCTCCTGTCATTTATTTTTCAGCCACCTGCTATCTGCTACTTTTATAGTGCACTAGTTCTGCACACACTTCACCCTTACTCTCACTGTCGTGTGTTTATGCAAGGGTATTTCAGACTCTGCTGCCATGAGAGAAGCCAAAAAGAAAAGAGAGAAGTCGCTCCAGCTTGGTGTGCGGCTAGGCAAGACACGTTTCAAGGCTTTAAAGGGTGCAGTGTCAGCAGATGGAGACGGGGAACGTAGCTCTAGAGTTGATGACCTCGCTCGCAATGAACCACCATCCCAGGTGCTTGCTTTAACTTCGCGGTGTCATATGTGGTTGCATGTTCCTTATGGTATCTAGCTTGTATTCGAAAGGCCGAAGTCGGTAAGATAAGGAAAGATATTTTTTACATGAACCACCATCCCGTGAGCACTAGAAGACAAATAGCTAGTCAGGGCACTGGCCGAGTCAGTGACAAGCCCAGCAAAGATAGGCATCACCTGGAAGCCAACTAAAAAGCTGCGATGGTGGCGAAGCAACCCGCCTCCCACCAGGCTCTCAGGTCCTAGATGATCATGCTCACCACTCCAGCCGGATGTCTAGCTTGTATTGCTTCCAATTTGGTTAAATTGCATCTGCTTAGCTTACACATTATACCTTTGAATATGACATGTCTTTTTGTTTTTGGTACATACTAGTACATCTGTGTATTAACCATGTTCTTACATCAAACTAATGTTCTTGTGTATCCCTCATCAATCACTTATGACGAGGCAGGCAGGCAAGGGGAGTACTCCTCATTTAAAGAATGCAGCGTCAGCCTCCCAACATGATTCTCAAGAAACAGAAATGCTAGATGAAGATAGTGAACGTAGCTCTGTAGTTGATTACAGCATTTCCCCTACACTAGCATCGCAGGTGCTTGCTCTAACTTGGCAGCGTGATATGTGGTTGCATGTTGCATATGATGTCTAGATTGTAATTCTTCCAATCTGGTTAAACTGCATGTGCTAGTCTGCTTAGCTTATACATTATACCTGTTAATGTGACATGCCTTCCTGTATTTAGTACATAGTACATCAATCTATTAAGCATGTCCTTACATAAAACTATTGTTTCTTTTGTATCCCGCATCAATCAACATGACGAGACACCTTTAGTATATGCAGTGCGATATTAGTTGCATCTTTCATATGATTTATAGCATGCACTGCTTCTAATTTGTTGAAATTCCATTTATGATGGGATGCTTTTAACTTGGCAGAGTCATATTGGTTGCATCTTTCATGTGGTGTCTAGCTTGCATTGCTTCTTATTTGCTGGAATGGTTTCTGCTTAGTTTACACAAACAGTTGTGAACATGCCATGCCGTCATGTTTTTCATACATATTCCATCCTGGTATCATGTGTTTGCCTTACATCAAAGTAGTGATTGTCAGTCTCATGCATGAATGAGTTCTGAAGAGAGAATTTTATTGCTTTTTCTTGTCGGTTTTACTTGACAATTCAAAATCAATAAAGCAGAAGGAAGTTAGCAAGGCAGCGGATAAAGGTGCTCCTTCCGAACGGAGGGCCTCTACAGTTTCTACTCCTCCACACCCCCAAGATGATTTCCAAGACAACACATGCATAGACACTCAACAAAGCTGTCTTTATGATGAGCATGTCTCCCCTAGTGCAGCATCACTGGTGCTCCCTCTAACTTGGCACTGTTATATATGGTTGCATGTTATGTTTGATGTCTAGCTTGTATTGCTTCTAATTTTGTTGAATTCCATCTGCTTACTTTACACATTATACTTGAATAAGACACGTGTTCCTGTTTCTAGAACATACAATATATGTATATCACACCATGTTCTTACATCAAATTACTACTGTTGTGTAACCTGTAACAATCACTTATCATAAGACACGTTTGACTTCGGAGTGTGATATAGGTTACATCTCACATTATTTTCTAGCTTGTACTACTAATTTGTTGAAATGGCACTTATGACGAGACAGTTTTAACTTGCTAGAGTGATATTCGTTGCATCTTTCATGTGGTGTCTAGCTTTCATTGCTTCTAATTTGTTGAAATGCCGTCTCCTTAGTTTACACATCATAAGCTATGAATATGCAATGCTGTGAATATGCAATGGCACTAATGACGAGAGACCTCTAACATGGTAGTGTGATGTTGTTTGCATCTTGCATATGATTTATTTCTTGTACTGCTTCACATTTGTTTAAACGCCATTATGATGAGACACTGTTAACTTGGCAGAGCGATATTTGTAGCATCTTTCATATGGTGTCTACCTTCCATTGCATTGCTTCTAATTTGGTGAAATGTCTTCTTCTTAGTTTACACATCATAGTTCCGGTTATCTCTTCCGTCTTGTTTTTCATACATATTACATCCTCCTATCATGTGGTTGTCTAACATCAAAGTTCAGTTCGTCTGCATCACACATCAATTTGTTCTGAAGAACTAAATTGTTATTCGTTTTTCTGGTCGGCTTGACTTAACATGGCATAGAGAAAGAGGAAGAAACACAGAATGGCAGGGAATGAGAAGTGGATGAATCCTGCATATTCTGCTGGTACTGATGGTGCAATAGAAGGTCAAAGTCCAGCAGAAAATTCTACAAACACGGCATCCCATGCTACACGAGTTGCAAAAATAGACAAACAGAAACAAATAGCTGCCACCAAACAAGCAGAGACATCCCTAGTTCTTGCAACCTACCACAGTACTACCAGCTGCACGACGTACTCGTGCGTCAACTGAGCTAGCAGCACGTTCCCAAGCTCCCTTGCCACCTGACACTACTTCCAAGCACTCTTGACACAAGACGAGTTGGCAATATCAGATGAACCTTGTGAGCTTCAACAGCAAGAAGGTAGTTGCTAGATTCAAGTTACAGTTGCATGTTTCTTTATATGTAGTCTCACAGTTTGATGTACACTAACACTTCCTATGTTTGTTGTTGGACTAGCACCTAGGCGCAAGAGGAAACAAACATCAGGGATAATGCTCGATAGGTTAACTAAATCTAGAGGAGGAAGAATGGAGATCCGTTTTGAGGCAGGTTTAAAAAGGCCACATGATGCTACAAAGTCAGCCAAGTTAGTATCAGAGGTAGCGGTTGCTGTTAGGTGTCATGTACGTATCCTCCCAACATGGATTCAGTACAGGAATGGCAAAGACGAAACCCAGTTTAACACCTTTCTCGACCATTTATCTATAAGTATGGTTATGTATGGAAACTAGTAATATCGTCTTGCTCCGTCCAATACTTTCTAGGTTGCTGATAATGAGACTCCCATAATTTTCAACAGATGAGGTTCAAGTTGGATAGCCAAGATGATGCAACCAGACAAGCTTGCACCCATGTTTTCAAGTCTGCTCTGCGATAGTGTCGGTATAACTTGAGGAAAACTCACTTTGAAGGCAAGCTAACAGTGAACTTGCCCAAACATCTCTAGTGGAAAATATATCTGATGAAGACTGGAGAGGCCTCGTTAAACACTGGTCTGATCTGAAGTATCAGGTACATTATATATATGTCATCAGATCACATGTTGAAGTCCTATTTACGCATGTGCCACACAAATCTATCTTCTTGTAGGTGAATTGTTCAAAGAACAAGGCCAACCGTATGAAAGTGAAATTCCAACAAACGACAGGATCTCGTAGCTATATTGCACACTGCGAGGCTCTTGTAATTAGCTTCTATTTCACTCTTTCCGATGTACCATATTATCAGATCTATATTGACTTGTTGCAAATGCAGAGGAAAGCCCGCAAGGACCAAAAAGTACCTGAACCAAATGTTGTGGAAATCTTCAAGAACTGTCACACCAGCAAGAAGAAGGGCATGACTACAACAGTCAAAGCCACTGTTGTAAGTCCTTAATCCTCATGCCTTTTAACTACTACTTACTCTGACTTGTGCCTTGAACTGCATGGTTTGCAGCCAATGTCTATTATTTTTTTCAATTTTATACACAATTGTCTTAGTGTACCATTGCACCTTACAAGGTTTAAAAGAGAGGAGTGATGTTCCTTTGATCTTACACCGTAATCTAGTTCCGTGCTGGACTTGCCCACACAACGTTACAATTGCCTGTTTGTCTTTTCTCAGTTGTTTTGTGATATGAATGATGTCATACTATGCTTACCGTATTATAAACTTCGTCTCTTTATCCTTAGCCCTCAATACAATGTGAAGAAATAGACAATACATTAGCAATGGTACATGGTCATATGTTTGGAACCTAGTTTTATTATGTACTTTGCAATAAAATACAACTAATATTTTACATGGGTTCACCAGAATAAGTTCTGTATATAGACCAAAGCTATTTTGTTTGGTTTTGCTGCCTCCTTAATATCTTCTGTTCTGGTACTACTAATGTAAAACCTCAACTTTTCAGCGAGCTATGGAAAAAATGGTGGAACCGCCACCTTCTGAAGGTGGCGAGGCAACTATAACCGCAATGTCAGCTCTTGCTGCAGTGGGTCAGTACCTGTCCACTAACAGTGCCAAAAGCACGTTCCTGCGTAATACTGGGTTGGTTGTTAAGGCAATATCGTCCAGACTGCCTCATGATCAAGATATGCAAGCTCAAAGCAATGTTGTATCTGCGCTCCAGACACAAGTCCATTCCCTAACAGAGACCCTTTGTGAAACAAGGAGAAACATTGCTCAATGTCGTCAAGATATGCATGGTTTTGAAACCAGACTATCAAACATTTGCTATGTTATTCAGGAGCCTAGGGGAAATGAAGGCGAGGGTTATGGTGCTCCATCGGACAATACAGCATGAAAACATAACAGTCAGGTCAAATGAACTGAGCTTCTGAACTTCTGGTGGTGCATTTATCTGCTACACTGTTAAGTTTTATGCTAACCTTCCTTTTGTTATATAGTTGTAATTTGTTTTGGTGCGATACAAAATTTATTCTTAACGTGCAGCCACCGGCTGAAGAAAACAGCAAGCCATTTTTGTATAGTGTAGGGTGTTCCCTATATTTGCACTGGTGGCGATCTTTGATGCCGAGTGGATGTAATCTGTGCAATCGCCTTAATAGCCTAGCATTAGTTTCGGCCTTATTTATTTCCTAGTCTTCTTTTCCCCTGGTTTGCTAGTGGCCGCAGCTACCATGGGCCATATACGGGCCGTAGGATCCATGGGTCTCCTACGGGCCGTCGATAAATGGGCCTGTAATCGGTGGGCCTCGGGCCGTCGGATAAATGGGTCTACACGGGCCGTAATCAGGCGTAATTGGTATCGGCCCAACACGGTAACATGCCGTTAACAGGCTGTAGGACAGAAAAGGCTTAATTCTATCACAGGCATAACGGGTCATTAATGGGCCAGAATATATGACGGGCTGGAAACGGTGCAATGAGTTAACAGGCCATAAACGGGCTGACTCTTGCCATGGGCCGGATTTGGCCCATTAGGGTAACAAGCCAGTAACGGGCCGACTCTTGCCATGGGCCAAATTTGGCCCATTAGGGGTAACAGGCCAATAACGGGCCGACTCTTGCCATGGGCCGAATTTGGCCCATTAGGGGAACAGGCCAGTAACGGGCCGGAAGTAATCGAGGGCCGAAAAGGAGCCCAAGAACGTATGGGCCGTCAATAGGCCGAAAGCTAACACGGGCTGGAAACGGCCCATGTAAATCACGAGCCATTAACGGGTATAAAGAAAATTACTGTTCATTATGGGCTAGAGTCACCGTGGGCCTGTAAAGGGCCGAAAGATACAAAGGCCTCATATGGGCCGAAAGATGTCGTGGGCCATACATGGGCCGAAAGTGAAATGGGCTGGTATTATATTCGACGGCCCACATGACGTTGTTGGGCCGATTTCCTTTAGGGCCTAACGGACCATGAATTAACGGGCCGTAAAATGGGCTATTTGCGAAGAGACCGTTAACATGCTTTTCATGGGCAAGCCCATTAACTTTTGACCAAGTCAAACGGGTCGTCTTTGTAAGCTAAATGGGCCACTGTTGGGCCGTGCCACGTGTCGACATATCATAGGCGCCTATCTGACCCACTAACGAGCTGACACGTGTTTCGTCCGGCCAATAAGAATTTTACACGTGGAAATGGTCGGGGCTGTTAACGGGTTATCCGATCCAAAACCCGACCCGATAGCTTAATGACGTTCCGTTACGGTGGATGCCACGTGTCGGTCACCCTTGACGAAAGCACTTCTGTGATGCGCGATTTGTCGTCATGGAAGTGGACACTTCCGTGATGATAATTTTGGTAATGTCATGGAACACTTCTACGACAACACATGTATGACTATCTTGATTCTGTCATAAATTTGTCATGGATGTACATGCATGACAAAAAACGCGACCTACTGTGACAAACACGTATCATCACGGAAGTGTATTTTTTGTAGTGATAGCTGAGCTCTGTAGTTCCCCCATTGTGAAGCCTGCCCGGAAACGAGAAGTAACTTCTTGATCCTTCTCCATGGCATCTATCCTTTTCAAATCAGCTTCCATCTCTTCCTCCGTTGATGTCCCAAAGTGATAGGCATCACTGTTTGCCCCTGGACTGGCGTCGGATGAGACACCCGACTCTCCCCGACTGACTCTTGAGAAGACACCCGACTCTCCCCGACTGACTCTTATATAACCACTATGGTATTCGAACACACTCCGGACCGTCAGGTCCCGAGGTTGAAGCGAAAAGGTCGGCAACGACAAACGATCTACAATTCGGCTAGAAGGCATTACACATGTCAATTCAAAATTACATAGTCATTCTGACTGATTGTATTCCTCTTCTATACCATCTAACAGGCTGTCTAATTTACAGTCCTGCTGGGAATACTTCGCGGCCAACTCCACTTGGCCGTATACTAAGCTCACAGGGATCTCCTTCCCGTCAGGCCCCACTGGTCCGACCTCGGCCATGTGGTTTGGGTCGGACTTCGTAAAACGGGTCTTCACCATGGCCCAGGCTTCCCTAGCACCTTGTCGGCAGGCCGATATCTTCCACAACCGGAAGCGCCGCTGAGCTCTCTTCAGCTTCTCCGCAAGCTCTCCAAGGCCCTCGGGCATGGAGTGGGCGGGCCATAAGGCTTGGGCAACAACTCGCATCGCCTGCCGAATTCGCTCGTGCAGTTGCATGAGTTCGGGAAGAAGGTCACCCGTAGAACCGGGCATCTCCTCTGCAGGACGACCTGTGAGCATACCTATAGACATTACTCTGTTAGTCGACTTCCTCGCCAAACTCTTTTTTCAAAGTTTGTTCAAGCACTTACTAAAAATGCCGCGTCGAAGCCGCTGATTCTCCTTCATGGAGTCCGATAGCTGGCCACGAACATCTTTAAGTTCGACGTCCAGCTTGGTGTTGGCATCTTGAAGATCATTCTTCTCTCGCCGCACCTTTGTCAACATACTCTCACCGGCCTTTAGCCGGCGTAAGAGTTGTTGCTTGTCCGGATCGAGTCCGGCGCCATCTGCAATATGATTTGTCAGATTTGCACCCACCGCACAATACTAATCTTTCGAAGTGTATCTTACCTGAGGGGGTCTCTTTCGGCTCCCCTGCTGCGGCTAGTGTGGCCTCTAGTTGGGCCTTGCACTTCTCCAGCTCCTGGGACAGTACAGTATTCTTCTCTGTAAGAACCTGCATATTAAATGATCCTTAAATCAGTTGCTCTAACTGTTTTAAGTCTCGGGGGCTACTGGTATATATATATTTGACCAAAACTTTCTTACCCGTATGTCTTTTACATACTGCTCCGTGGCTCTGGCTAAACCATTTTGAGCGGCACGGAGGTACGCGTCTCCCGAATTAAAGACATCTAAAGCCTCTTGGGAGAAACAAGCGTCACGTAGAACTGTCCGGCGATGCCTGTGGTTCATGGCACTCTCCACTTTAGAATTTGTGGCAGACATCCTGTCCGCATCCTCTGTCGGAGGAGCGCCCGGTGCGCGCCTTGTGCTCGCCTCTGCTTCCTGGCCAGACGTTGGAGCCTGGCTGGTGGAGGCGCGATTGGCAACCTCTCCGGATATAGTCCGGCGAGGTCTCTTCGTTCTGAAGATAGCACGAATGTTAATATGCCCTGACAGAATAACTCCAGGGAAACAGAGGGTGCACTATACCTTTGCGTCGGCATCTCAGTCCGGACTTCGTTCCTTTTTGCCCCATGGGGCCCTGCGGCCCCTCGTTGGCTAGCCGCCGCAGGTTTGGCCTCCTGCCTCGGAAAACTCCCCTGCAAAACACGGTTGTCGTCAGAAACACCGGAATACGCGAGAGTGCAATCACTCTCAAGGGAATGAGACTCTGGTTTCTGTCACCTGGGAGGCCAGAATTAACCCTGGGTAATCGGCCGTGATGGCTACCAAGGTATTGTCCTTGCTTAACTGATGGAACACCCCGTCGATAAGCTCCACCGATATGTCCGGATCCTCTTCGGAGTCCAGATTGAGGGACCGTTCGGGGTCCTCGGGCTGTGGAGGACGGCTGCTTAAATCCTTTACCTCCTGTCGCAATTCCTGCATTGAAGTCGTTATACTACCTATCTAACCATGGGAGTAAAAAGCAAACGGGCAAGCGCAATTGTTCACTTACCCAACTCGGAGGATCGTACATACTGAATCCGGCCTATGGGTTAACGCGGAGGAATTCCTCCTTTTCTCCCTTATACAAAGAGGATAAGATCTTTACTAAGGCGGCGGCTGAGGCCGGCCCCTTACGACCGTAACGTGTGGCGTCATCTTCCCCGTTAAAATCCCACATGGGGTGGCCTCTATATTGAAGCGGCTGCACCCCCCGCATAATGCATGCGGCCATGACTCCAATCATGGTTAGTCTGGAATGAGCCAACAGTCTTATCCGGCCCATCAGGTAAAGGACGTCTCTGTCACTTTCTCTGTGAGAGCTCCGCGGACGCCAGCTCAAGCGTTTCTTCAATGGAGCACTGTTGAACTCAGGGAGACCGACCCAGATAGGGTCCGGTAGCGGGACGTCATCTATGTAAAACCATTCCGAAGGCCAGTCCTTAGACGCCTTCTTTGGGGTTCCGGATAGGTATCCGGTCCCGGCGATGCGCCATACTTCGGCTCCGCCCACTTGATATATAGACCCCTTTTCAGAATGGGGCACCAGGCAGAATAACCTCTTCCACAGCGCGAAATGAGCCTCAACGCCTAAAAATAGCTCGCAAAGGGCGACGAAACCCGCAATGTGCAATACGGAGGCGGGCGTGAGATTGTGCAGCTGGAGGCCGTAGAACTCCAAAAGCCCGCGGAGAAATGGGTGAATTGGAAATCCCAGTCCCCTTATTAGATAGGGGATGAGGCACACCCGCTCTCCTTTAGAAGGATTGGGGGTGCTCTCCGCTTGTTTTTTGCCATTGTAGGTGGCGAGACCGGCTCGGACCGGGACCATGTATGCCTGAGGGAGGAATCCCTTGGCCTGAAGTGACGCTAACTTGCTATGCGGGATGGTGCAACTCTCCCAGTCCCCGGGTTTGGGACCGGAGGGGCGAGGGGAGGAGCTGCGACGGCTGGTCATGTTGGAATGGACCTTGGCTGGAAGCGCTCTGATGATAACTTGCGGAAAGGAGAAGATGTGGTTTGGACCTAAATCCCCATCCTGTTAAATAGGTGGCTCGTTTATACGGCTAGGGGTGTGGATGTGAAAACGCCCCGGCTTTTCGCATTTGTTTGAACACGTGGAAGACGGCCGTTATTGGGCATGGAAGCCGAGGAGCACTACATTGCAAAAATCGGACATTATTACTACAGGTACACAAGATTTGGAGAAGAACCCGCCTTGCAATGCCGAACAATCTGCGCGCCGGACTCGTCGTCATTGAAGCCTGGTTCGGGGGCTACTGAGGGAGTCCTGGATTAGGGGGTGTTCGGGTAGCCGGACTATACCTTCAGCCGAACTTCTGGACTATGAAGATACAAGATTGAAGACTTCGCCCTGTGTCCGGATGGGACTTTTCTTGGCGTGGAAGGCAAGCTTGGCGATGCGGATATTCAAGATCTCCTACCATTGTAACCGACTCTGTGTAACCCTAACCCTATACGGTGTCTATATAAACCGGAGGGTTGTAGTCCGTAGGCAATCAACTCCATACACAACAATCATACCATAGGCTAGCTTCTAGGGTTTAGCCTCCTTGATCTCGTGGTAGATATACACTTGTACTACCCATATCATCAATATTAATCAAGCAGGAGTAGGGTATTACCTCCATCGAGAGGGCCCGAACCTGGGTAAAACAAAGTGTCCCCTATCTCCTGTTACCATCCGGCCTTGACGCACAGTTCGGGACCCCCTACCCGAGATCCGCCGGTTTTGACACCGACAATACCCATAGGATTTTTATATGCAGTGCTATAGGCCCATAATGCATCATCGAGTTTCTTGGACCAATTCTTTCTAGATCTATTAACAGTCTTTTGCAAAATTAATTTGAGTTCTCTATTACTCAATTCTACTTGACCACTATACTGTGGGTGATAAGGAGATGCAATTCTATGATTAACATCATACTTAGCAAGCATTTTATGAAAGGCACCATGAATAAAATGTGAACCACCATCTGTCATTAAATATCTAGGGACTCCAAACCTTCGAAAAATAACTTATTTAAGCATCTTAATAGAAGTGTTATGATCAACACTACTAGTTGGAATAGCTTCTACCCACTTAGTAACGTAATCAACAACAACTAAAATATGTGTATACCCATTAGAGGAAGGAAAAGGTCCCTTATAATCAAAGCCCCAAACATCAAATGGTTCAATAACAAGTGAATAATTCATAGGCATTTCTTGACGTCTACTAATATTTCCAATCTTTTGACATTCATCACAAGATAAGACAAACTTACGAGCATCCTTGAAGAGAGTAGCCCAATAAAAAACCGGATTGCAATACCTTATGTGTAGTTCTATCTCCAGCGTGGTGCCCTCCATAATCCTCGGAGTGACACTTGCGTAGGATCTGTTCCTGTTCATGCCCAGATACACAATGTCTAATAACACCATCTACTCCTTCTTTATAAAGATGTGGGTCATCCCAAAAGTAATGTCTCAAATCATAGAAAACCTTTTTCTTTTGCTGGTATGTGAAACTAGGTGGTATAAATTTAGCAACAATGTAATTAGCATAATCGGCATACCATGGAGCAGTACGAGAAGTACTTATGACACCTAATTGTTCATCAGGAAAGCTATCATCAATAGGTAGTGGGTCATCAAGAACATTCTCTAACCTAGACAAGTTGTCTGCAACGGGGTTCTCAGCTCCCTTTCTACCAATAATATGCAAATTAAATTCTTGTAGCAAGAGAACCCATCTAATAAGTCTAGGTTTAGCATCTTTCTTTTCCATAAGGTATTTAATAGCAGCATGATCAGTGTGAATAGTTACTTTAGAATCAACAATATAAGGTGTGAACTTATCACAAGCAAAAACAACTGCTGATTTTTTCCAGTAGTAACATAATTTCTCTGGGAATTGTCTAGAGTTTTACTAGCATATTGAATAACATTTAATTTCTTATCAACTCTTTGCCGTAGAACAGCACCTACAGCATAATCACTAGCATCACACATAATTTCAAAGGGTAAATTCCAATCAGGTGGCTGAACAATAGGTGCAGAAATTAATGCTTTCTTAAGTATTTCAAATGCTTCTACACAATCATCATCAAAGACAAAAGGTATATCTTTTTGTAATAGATTAGTCAGAGGCCGAGAAATTTTTGAGAAGTCCTTAATGAACCTCCTATAAAAACCGGCGTGACCGAGGAAACTTCTTATACTTTGATATCCCTGGGACACGACATCTTTCCAATAGCATCAACTTTAGCTTTATCAACTTCAATACCTCTTTCAGAAATTTTATGCCCCAAGACAATACCTTCATTAACCATAAAGTGGCATTTCTCCCAGTTCAAGACAAGGTTAGTTTCTTCACATCTCTGCAAAACTCGATCAAGTTTGCTCAAGCAATCATCAAAAGAGGATCCATAAACGGAGAAATCATCCATGAACACCTCACAAATCTTTTCACAAAAATCAGAGAGTATAGCCATCATGCATCTTTGAAAGGTAGCAGGTGCATTACATAAACCAAAAGGCATACGTCTATAAACAAAAGTACCGAAAGGGCAAGTAAAAGTGGTCTTTGCTTGATCATCAGCTGACACAAGTATTTGAGAGAAACCAGAGTAACCATCTAGAAAGCAAAAATGTGTATGTTTGGATAATATTTCTAGCATTTGATCAATGAAAGGCAAAGGGTAATGATCCTTTTTAGTAGCTTTATTTAATTTGCGGAAATCAATTACCATCCTATAACCTGTAATAATTCTTTGCGGGATCAATTCATCTTTATAATTAGGAACGACAGTAATACCTCCCTTCTTGGGGACACAATGGACAGGACTTACCCACTGACTATCAGCAACGGGATAAATAATACCTGCCTCAAGGAGCTTTAATATTTCCTTTCTTACCACTTCTTTCATCTTAGGATTTAGCCGTCGTTGATGATCAATAACCGGTTTGGCGTCTTTCTCCAAATTTATTTTGTGTTGACATAGAGTGGGGCTAATGCCCTTAAGATCATCAAGAGTATATCCAATAGCAGCGCGGTGCTTCTTCAGAGTTTTCAATAATTTTTCTTCTTCATGCTCTGAAAGGTTAGCACTAATAATAACAGGATATATCTTCTTTTCATCAAGATAAGCATATTTAAGAGTATCAGGTAATGGTTTAAGCTCAAACACGGGATCACCCTTGGGTGGAGGAGGATCCCCTAGGATTTCAATAGGCAAATTGTGTTTTAGAATGGGTCCCTGTTTAAAGAATACTTCATATATTTCCCTTCTTTCATTCATAAACATATCATTTTCATGGTCTAGCAAATATTGTTCTAAAGGATCACTAGGAGGCACAGCAATAGAAGCAAGACCAATAATTTCATCTTTACTAGGCAATTCATCATCATGGGGTTGTCTACGAAATTTAGAAAAATTAAACTCATGAGACAAATCATCCAAACCAGTAGTAACAACATCCTTTTCGCAGTCTATCTTAGCATTGATAGTATTCAAGAAGGGTCTACCAAATATAATGGGACAAAATCTATCTTGTGGGGAACCAAGAACAAGAAAATCATCAGGATATTTAACTTTCCCACACAAGACTTCAACATCTCTAACAATCCCAATCGGTGAAATAGTATCTCAATTGTGACATCAATTTCTTCTAACTCAGCGGGTGCAATATCATGCATAATTTCTTTGTATAAGGAAATAGGTATTGCACTAGCACTAGCATCCATATCACACAAGCCATGATAACAATGATCTCCTATTTTAACAGAAATAACAGGCATGCCTACCACAGGTCTATGTTTGTCTTTAGCACCAGGTTTAGCAATTCTAGCAGTCTCCTCACAGAAATAAATAACATGCCCATCAATATTATCGGCTAAGAGATCTTTAACAATAGCAATATTAGGTTCAACCTTAATTTTCTCAGGAGGTGTATAAGTTCTAGTATTACTCTTATGAACCACAGTTGAAGCTTTAGCATGATCCTTTATTCTAACAGGGAAAGGTGGTTTCTCAACATAAGCAGTAGGAACAATAGGATCATTATAAGTGATAGTCTTTTCTTCAACTTTACTAGGTTCAACTAATTTTACTTCTATGGGAGGATGATATTTAAACCAGTTCTCCTTAGGAAGATCAATATGAGCAGCGAAAGATTCACAAAAAGAAGCTACTATCTTAGAGTCAAGTCCATATTTAGTGCTAAATTTTTAGAAAACATCGGTATCCATAAAAGATTTAACACAATCAAACTTAGGTGTTATACCTGACTCCTTACCTTCGTCGAGATCCCAATCTTCAGAGTTGCGTTTAATTCTTTCCAATAAATCCCATTTGAATTCAATAGTCTTCATCATAAAAGAACCAGTACAAGAAGTATCAAGCATGGAGCGATTGTTGTCAGAAAGCCGAGCAATTTTTTTTGAATAATCATTTCTCTTGAGAGCTCGTGATTGGGGCATGAATATAACATTGAATTAAGCCTCCCCCAAGCTTGAGAGATGCTTTCACCTTCGCGAGGCCAAAAATTAAATATATAATTACGATCACGATGAACAAAATGCATAGGATAAAACTTTTGATGAAATTCCAATTTCAATCGTTTGTAGTCCCATGATCCCATATCATCACATAGCCTATACCATGTCAGTGCATCTCCCTTCAAAGATAAAGGGAAGACCTTATTCTTGATAACATCATCAGGCATACCTGCAAGCTTAAATAATCCACAAACTTCATCCACATAGATTAAGTATAAATCGGGATGCAATGTTCCGTCTCCTGCAAAAGGATTAGCTAGCAGTTTCTCTATCATAATCGAAGGAATTTTAAAGTAGACATTTTCCGTAGGTTCAGTAGGTTGAGGAGCAACTCTTTGCTCTATTGGTCGGGGTGAAGATACCCCGAACAAGCCCCTCAGAGGATTACTTTCCATAGTAACAATTGACAGTAAATTTCAGCACAC
Source organism: Triticum dicoccoides (assembly GCF_002162155.2). Classification (NCBI taxonomy): domain Eukaryota; kingdom Viridiplantae; phylum Streptophyta; class Magnoliopsida; order Poales; family Poaceae; genus Triticum; species Triticum dicoccoides. Next base: position 95,235,893 of record NC_041382.1, on the reverse strand, counting down.
TATATAAATTTTTCCTTACCAAATTCCACCTACCAAAGGCGCTTCACTCCCTGACAATGGCGCCAGAAAAGAGTCTTGATGACCCACAAGTATAGGGGATCTATCGTAGTCCTTTCGATAAGTAAGAGTATCGAACCTAACGAGGAGCAGAAGGAAATGATAAGCGGTTTTTAGTAAGGTATTCTCTGCAAGCATTGAAATTATCGGTAACAGATAGTTTTGTGATAAAGTAATTTGTAACGGGTAACAAGTAACAAGTATAAATAAAGTGCAGCAAGATGTCCCAATCCTTTTTGTAGCAAAGGACAAGCCTGGAAAAACTCTTGTATAGAGAAAAGCGCTCCCGAGGACACATGGGAATTATCGTCAAGCTAGTTTTCATCACGTTCATATAATTCGCGTTCGGTACTTTGATAATTAGATATGTGGGTGGACCGGTGCTTGGGTGCTGTCCTTACTTGGACAAGCATCCCACTTATGATTAACCCCTATTGTAAGCATCCGATACTACAAAATAAGTATTAAAGTAAACCTAACCATAGCATGAAACATATGGATCCAAATCAACCCCTTACGAAGCAACTCATAAACTAGGGTTTAAGCTTCTGTCACTCTAGCAACCTATCATCTACTTATTACTTCCCAATGCCTTCCTCTAGGCCCAAATAATGGTGAAGTGTCATGTAGTCGACGTTCACATAACACCACTAGAGGAGAGACAACATACATCTCATCAAAATATCGAACGAATACCAAATTCACATGACTACTAATAGCAAGACTTCTCCCATGTCCCCAGGAACAAACGAAACTACTCACAAAGCATATTCATGTTCATAATCAGAGGGGTATTAATATGCATATAGGATTTGAACATATGATCTTCCACCAAATAAACCAACTAGCATCAACTACAAGGAGTAATCAACACTACTAGCAACCTACAGGTACCAATATGAGGCTTTGGGACAAAGATTGGATACAAGAGATGAACTAGGGTTTGAGAGGAGATGGTGCTGGTGAAGATGTTGATGGAGATTGGCCCCCTCCCGATGAGAGGAGCGTTGTTTCCCCAGTAGAACAGCTCTGCCGGAGTCCTAGATTGGTTCCGCCAAGGTTCCGCCTCGTGGCGGCGGAGTTTCTTCCCGAAAGCTTGCTTATGATTTTTTTCTCAGACGAAAGACTTCATATAGCAGAAGATGGGCACCGGAGGGCCACCAGGGGGCCCACGAGGCAGGGGGCGCGCCCAGGGGGTAGGGCACGCCTCCCACCCTCGTGGCCAGGGTGTGGCCCCCCTCTGGTATTTTGTTCGCCCAGTATTTTTTATTAATTCCAAAAATGACTTCCGTGAAGTTTCAGGACTTTTGGAGCTGTGCAGAATAGGTCTCTAATATTTGCTCCTTTTCCAGCCCAGAATCCCAGCTGCCAGCATTCTCTCTCTTTATGTAAACCTTGTAAAATAAGAGAGAATAGGCATAAGTATTGTGACATAACGTGTAATAACAACCCATAATGCAATAAATATCAATATAAAAGCATGATGCAAAATGGATGTATCAGTCAGCGATTCGATGACTGTGTTAAACTATAAGATCGATAGAGGTCACCCCATGTTAAATGACGGGCTGTTCATAACATTGGCCGAAGTGTTTACGGCTTGACCTCGGCCGTCACCGAACACTAACCGGGGCTAGTAACTGGCCTCCCAACTTTAAGCTCCTATGACTAAGTGAAAGTTATAAAGCCCGCATATCTGATTGCCTCGTTTCCGCTAACACAAGCGCCTTCGGGCATCGAGACGTCGGCTAAGGGTTGTTTTGTTATCACGAAAACACCCTACGTAGCATCTACAAGGGGGTGGAAGCCAACGATGGGCCACTTTCAACTGATAAACGGTCGCAATGGAGTCAAAATAAACATATCATCGGCGTTTGTATTTAATATATGAGGGCTTCCTTCCACAATCATTGTTATAAAGCCATAAATATGCATCAATTTGACTTAAGATTTTGGCCAAGTTGGGTTGCCTGGCTCCTGTGCTTACCCCTATGTTCCTGATTGTTCGGCTAGGCGGTAAAGGGAGCACCTCTGTGATTGTTACTACCGGGTCATCCGAGTTAGTACCTCAGACTGGGTGAAGATGAAAGCTAGCGATCTTAAAGGATATAATTGGTCGGCAACAATGGAAGTGAAAATTTTGGTTCATTAATACCATAGATTTTGGGAACTTTCCCCGAACTAAATCCTCAATATCCCCCCCCCCCCACATTGATTGGAGGTGAGGTTTCATGATCATGATCAACATGACAACCCAAATAAAGGAACCAATAGCAGGATTATTTTCTTTGGAAGATGTTTCATATCTCTCTGCGTACCTTTGTTTATAAAACCGTATGGCCGGATTGCCTTGTTTTCCATAAATCTTTGCCCTTATAACGGCTTTATAAAGTAAGACAAACACTCCCTGGCTTCTGGCCGAGGAGGTTGAAGCCGATGGTCGGTCAACAAAGTTTTGTACAGTGCGGATCCGAGCATTAATGATGTAAAGTACTTGGATACATAGAATCATTACACATAATTTGTGATTTTACTCTGGATATCGATCCTTAATTCATCGACCCGTGCCCGCATTAAGGCTCGGGGGCTACTGGGCTTCAGGCTTATCATTTACTAACATTAAAGGGGCACATCGATCCCCTGATCTGGTGTTGCCACCCGACCAGTGTCTCGGGGGCTACTGCATTGCCTATTCAATGCAGAAAATTTAAAGTGCTCAGTGCTCGGCATGACCGAACTATGGACAAGCGCGTCTTTTGGACAATAGTAAGTACCCTCTGGGACTTATCTGGCATCAAGCTAATATATCACGACGACTTCTCACAACCCTCTCTCAGGGGCCCGTCCACCAATCATTATTACCTCTAATATATTACACTGCATTTCTATTCCTACTTATGCTGCCGAGTTAGGAGTTGATCCTCAGGCCGATTTCGCGAATCAACCTGAGTCTCAGGGGCCACTAGGATCAATAGTTTTCAGGTTTTCCTTCAGGTGCATCTCGGGTTTTAGACCGACACACACCTTGAGGGCTACTGGTTATACATATTGACATCAAATAAATTTACACGCATCGGAAATAAAATCTGCAAACAATCAGCCCATGACCGAGGTGCTGAACCACCTCGAAAGCATTTCGGGATATAGCTCGGATGCAAGTGGCTGGCTCCATAGAGGGCATTTCCGGCATTAAGCTCGGCTAAACTTCTTCAACTTTTTTGAACCAAGGTGATCTATGACACCACAGATATAGTCCGGCAATGGAGCTCGGACATAGTCTGGCATTGGAGCTCGGATACATTCCGGCGTTAGAGCTCGGAAGCGGTCCGGTGTTGGTGCTCGGCTGCGAAACATACCCTGAATGCAGTCCGGCGTTGGAGCTCAGATTCAAGAGGACACCGCCGCACGGGAACAACTTCAAACCTGAGGTGTGGCGTAAAAAATAATAATAAGGCATTGATAAAGGCCGAGAACTTAAAGGGGCTCCTCGGATACCCGACGTGTAAAGTCTTCGGATTCACTTCGGCGATCCTCAAGATCGAAGATGAGAAGATTTGTTGAACCAGTTTTCAAGACCGACGATCAAAGATGAAGAACAGTTCGGAAGGACCGAGGAGCGTCCCCAACTTGAAGACCAGTTCAGGGGGCTACTGATGGTGTCCTGGACTAGGGGGTACTCACCACATTGTCTCCCGACCAGGTGGATCGGGCCGAGGACCCCTATGGCGGTTCACTCATGGGCCACTTCGGGCAGCCCATGCCGCATACAAGGAGTATTCCACAAGACTTGGTGATCAAGACAAGGACTCATCTCCACCAATGTATTCGGCTAGGACTCTTGTTATCCTAGGCCTCTGGTGCATTATATAAGCCAAGGCCAGGCTAGTCGATAGATCATTATGACATTAATCATCATACCCCTAGGGTTTAGACCACAACATATGATCTCGGGGTAGATTAACTCTTGTAATCTCTATATTCATCAAGATCAATCAAGCAGGAAGTAGGGTATTACCTCCATTAAGAGGGCCCGAACCTGGGTAAACATCGTGTCCCCTGTCTCCTGTTACCCATCGATCCATGACACACAACTCGGGACCCCCTACCCGAGATCTGCCGGTTTTGACACCAACAGTAGCAACCATCACCGATAAAGAAAGTCATAGATCAAAAGCATCAAACCTGTAAACACCTAAACAAAGACGAACGAAAACCGATCGAATAGATCCACCAAAGACAAGCACCGTCCGAGTCCCGCAAGATCCGACTGAGACAAACCTCCACATGCCCTCCGACGATGTTAGATTCACCATCGGGATGGGGATAGTGAAGGAAATATGCCCTAGAGGCAATAATAAAGTTGTTATTTTATATAAACTTTATTCATGATAAGGTTTATTATTCATGCTAGAATTGTATTGATCGGAAACTTAAATACATGTGTGAATACATAAACAAATATCGTGTCCCTAGTAAGCCTTTGCTAGACTAGCTCATTGATCAAAGATGGTTAAGGTTTCCTAACCATGGACATGTGTTGTCATTTGATGACGGGATCACATCATTAGGAGAATGATGTGATGGACAAGACCCATCCGTTAGCATAGCATATTGATCGTTCAGTTTATTGCTACTGCTTTCTTGATGACAAATACATATTCCTTCGACTATGAGATTATGCAACTCCCGGATACCAGAGGAATACCTTGTGTGCTATCAAACGTCACAACATAACGGGTGATCATAAAGATGCTCTACAGGTATCTCCGAAGGTGTTTGTTGAGTTGACATAGATTGAGATTAGGATTTGTCACTCCGAGTATCGGAGAGGTATCTCTGGGCCCTCTCGGTAATACACATCATAAGAAGCCTGGCAAGGAAAGTGACTAAGGAGTTAGTTGCAAGATGATGTATTAGAGAACGAGTAAAGAGACTTGCCGGTAACGAGATTGAACTAGGTATGAAGATACCGACGATCAAATCTCAGGCAAGTAACATACAGATTGACAAAGGGAATTACGTATTTTGTCATAACGGTTCGACCGATAAAGATCTTCATAGAATATGTAGGAACCAATATGGGCATCCAGGTTTTGCTATTGGTTATTGACCGGAGAGGTGTCTCGGTCATGTCTACATAGTTCTGAACCCATAGGGTCCGCACGCTTAACGTTCGTTGATGATATAGTGTTATATGGGCTATACGATTTGGTGACCGAATGTTGTTCAGAGTCCCGGATAAGATCACGGACACGACGAGGAGTCTCGAAATGGTCGAGAGATAAAGATCGATATATAGGACAATCTTATTCGGACACCAGAATAATTTCGGAGTGCACCGGGTAGTCATCGGGTCACCGGAAGGGGTTCCGGACACCCCCGGCAAGTGTATGGGCCTTATGGGCCTGGTGCGCCCCTCTACATGGCTGGCCAGCCCTAGGGGAAGGAAAGGGGAGGTGTGGCCCCTCCTGCCTTTCCCTCCTCATGAGAGAAAGGAAAGGGAGGGGGGGGGGCGCCACCTCCTCCTTCCTTCCTCCCGCACTCCAAATAAGGATGACTTAGGGGAGGACCCCAAGTAGGATTCGGCCTACTTGGGGGGCGCCTCCTGGCTGCTCCCTCCACCCCACCTATATATATGTGTGTGGGAAGGGGGCGCCTAGCACATCCAGAACAATTGCTTAGCCATGTGCGGCGCCCCCCTCCATCGTTTACACCCTCGATCATATTCTTGTAGTGCTCAGGCAAAGCCCTACGGAGATAACTTCACCATCACCGTCACCATGCCATCGTGCTACCGAAGTTCATCCACTGCCTCGCCATCTTGCTGGATCAAGAAGGCGGGGGACGTCACCGAGCTGAACGTGTCTGAACGCGGAGGTGTCGTACGTTCGGTACTTGATCGGTTCGAGCGCGAAGAAGTTCGACTACATCAACCGCGTTACTAAACGCTTCCGCTTACGGTCTACGAGGGTACGTAGACACACTCTCCCCCCTCGTTGCTATGCATCTCCATGGATAGATCTTGCGTGTGCGTAATTTTTTTTAATTTTCCATGCAACGTTTCCCAACAGGTAGAGCGCGGGAGACATTATTCCTACTAAGGGACATCGTCATGGTCACACACAACGCCAACCAAGACGATGAATCTAACAAGAACGAGAAAGGGGTCCCACCCGCTGGCGGGGGCTGAGATCCTCTGCACATCCATGGCCTAGAGGCCATCGGAAATGGGACGGACCGTCGGCGCCCACCGACGGGAGAAGAGCTTTTCTTGTGAGGAGGAAATAGAAAGTGGTGTATTCTACAACTAGCTAGCCCTCCCTAGCAAGGATTTACCACACTCGGCCCTTCTCATTCTATTTTCCTGGCTCCGTTGTTCAATGGGATGGAGACTTGGCCCTTCTCATTCTATTTTTCTGTCTCCGTTGTTCAATGGGATGGAGACGTTGGTATGTTACTACTGACTATGAAGGCATCTGTGGTAACTTCGTCAATCTCAAAATGTTGTGCCGGCTCAGTATCTTAAAGATGTCCGTAAGAATAGCTGTGCGTGAGCGCATAGGGTCCGCGTTTGCGTGTGCATGTTGGCGTCTGCCTTGTACTATGTTCAAAAGAAGAAGAAAATCGATGACAACGAAGGCGGCCTTAACCCTTGCGGAGAAAAAGAATAACGTGTTTCTAAATGTGACGGGACAAAACAAGTAGAGTAGTACCATACCATACATTCCGGAATAATTGATCGTGTCATAGCCTTTTCTATTCTTGGCAAGTTGGCATGCCGTCGCGTGGCTACGAGGGAAGTCCCATACTCCGGTGTCACACCTCCGATCCGAAGCTAGCTTAGCTCTAAAACAATCCAGGTGCTCCTCTGGTAACCGGCGGCTCACAATCGACCATGTCGCGCCGCGCCCCGAGTCCCCGCGGCGGCCATGCATGCACGAACCCGGCGGTCGACGCGCGCGCCCGCCCGGCAAACACTTTTTCGATGGCAACGCCGATGCACCGTCGCGATGTCCATGTCCATCCAAAAGGAAAATAAAGAATAAATTGCGTCTCTCGTACTGCGTCCGCTGTCATGTCACGGCGATGGCGACGTAGTTTTCGCGCAAGCTCTGGTTTCGCTTTCCAGACCGTGCTTGGCAGCCTCGTCTTCCAGGACCGGACCGGGACAGCTTCGACGCCGTATGTAGCAGAGCCCTTCTTGGCGCAATGCACGTACGGCGCTAACTAAAATCTAAAAGCGGAAAAGATGGGCGAAAGGTTGGTCGCTTGGCGAGTTCCGGAGGGGAATGAGTGCCCGGCGAGAGGCGACGCGCGCTACGCTCCAACCCCGTCGAAGCCGACGGCACGGGAGCCAAGATTCCAACACGCCTTCGTTGCGTACGGCGGCTACGGGAGCCAAGAATCTGTTCGTTCTTGTCCCAAGGAACGATTCGAGAATATGTCCATGTATTTTCACTACTCTTCTTTGCATTTGCATGCGAAAATTCTGTGCCTTTTTCAACTGAAGCCACGTCGCCGACTTCCTGCAGTTATGGGGATATACTCTTTCCAAGAGCTGAGCGGCGGTGCATCGACCGTGCCTTTGGGTGCAAGACGAGTCACGAGAGCATGCAGGATCAGCGTGCACGTGATCGGGCCTTCTGGTGGAGTTCCGGACTGCTGACCGACCGATCCATGGTTCTACACAGCGCATGTCTCATTTTTCAAAAAATATCCCTCACCATCCCAGTCGATCTGTCACCCCCTCGCAAAAAAAAGAAGAAGAAAATATGTCACCCGTCGAGTGCCCATGACGCCTTGCTAATCACTCACGCGACTCGCGTGCGCTGGCTTGCCTAGCCCTAGCCGGGCAATCTGGCATGGGGCAAGGCCGCTGCATGCCTCCGCTCGCTTCGGCAACCCAACGCCAGCGCGCCGCCCCGTTCGTTTCCCTTGCACGCGCACGCACGGACGCTGGGCCGCCCGGCCGGCGACTTCAAGGGTCCATTTGATTATCTGCATCGTTTTTTTGCCACTTTGCATATTTGTCTCGCTTGGATATGGCTTAGTATATACAGACTAAAAACCAACATCTGTATGTTGATTAGTTGCCTGCATCCTCTTTAGCATGAATGTGCTAAAACGAAATGTCTGCTGTTTGGTTGCGGACTTGTTTGAGAGAAAACACAAATTCGATTGTTTGGTTACATCCAGAACAGTTGTGTGGTAACCTCCTCCTAGATGTGATGAGATTACCAAAGGCACACACGAAGTAGTTAGAACTAAACTAATAGCAACAGAACAATCTTAGGCATAAATATTAGTCTTAACCACGCAGAACAAGTTTTAATCCAACACAGTACGATAAGTTTTAAACGAAACCAAAGTCTTAAAGCAAGAACAACCAAGGACTGGACCACAGGAGCTCAGGCGGCCGCGACGAAGACATTGCCGTGCTCCTTGCACTTGGTGATCACCTCCACACCCTCGTCGTTGAAGACGATCACCTTCATTGTGTCGGGGGACAGCAACTTGAACGTCAGCATGTACCCGATCATGGTTTGGTGAACGGCGGCGAAGGTGGCCCAACCCTGATCAAGGGTGACTCTGCCGTCAATCACTCTCACCGTCACCCTCCATGCGCAGCCGGTGTTCGTCTTCAGCTTGAACTCTGTAGGGATGGCGGGGAAGTGCTTTGTGAAGTCCAGAGACAATGGCAGACTCTCCAGCTTAGGAGCAAGGATAACCTTGCAGAAGTGGTTTGGTCCTCACTCCTGATGGAAGTGGCCATAGTTCCTTCGCTTGGGGCTTGGGTGATCCAGCACTTGCACTTCGTCCAATGAAGGCACAACCTCCTTGTCCTTCTCCAATGCTGGCACGACATCCTTGCCCTTGTCTATCTGCATTATGAACAACACGCAGTTCAATGGTCAGCATTCATTCATATCGGCCTAACGCTCGTATATTAACCCACTCTACTAACTCAGCACTGCACTCAAACCCCCTCTGTTTCACCACCTCTCCTCTTCCACCTCTTTGTTTCACCACCTCTCCCTCGCCATGAACTCCAACTCTAACCCCAACCCTTTCCCCTGGGGCATTGGATCGAGGGCCTTCTTCCTTGGGTGCTCGCGCGGTGACCGCAAGAGGTGTGCTCGAACTTCAGCAGCATCGATGACATGCACAAGGAGGCCGATGCTGTGATGAAGAAGGCTACGCCGGACGAGCTGAAGACACTGGTTTCGGACCTAGCCAAGGGCGCGATGTCAGTGGACATCCTGCACTAGGCCATGAATCAGGCAGACTCCGGCGATGCTCGATGGGCCAAGTACAGTCAGTACAAGGCGCCTCAAGACCAGCGTGCCACGGCGTACTGGAGTAGTACGTTTGGGTCGCCGGAGTCCGACAACGACGAGGTGCAGATGGTGGCCAGGGCGCCGGCGGCAGGCGACCGTGTAAGACCCATCGTTCTTGACGAAGACGATGAGGACGAAGCCGATGAGGAAGAAAAGAAGATGACTACGCTCCCCCTCCCCCCGCCGCTCGACGCGACTCCAGGGTCGCCACGGCTAGACAATCCAATTCCCGGCACCGATGTAGTCGAAAAATAACCTATGAGCCGTAGATGCAGTGTTCAATCCCCTCCCTAACTCTTCAATCGCGTGCTCTGATTGAATCTAGCCGGAGTCGAAAGTAGTGAATGCACAGAGAGGACGAGGTCTTACCGCCATGGCCGATGCGCTCCGGTGGAGGTCTGCAGTCGCTCCGGTGGTTGCCACCGCCGTCTTGGATCGATTCGCAGTAGAGCTCAGGTGGTCGCCGCTGTTGCCGCCGTCAGTGTGAGTGGGGAAGAGGGGAGAGAGCGGTGAGGAGGGGGAGGTGAGGGTAATTTATGACAACGCGTCTGGAAACAACACGACATCTCGGAACCGCACCCACGCGTGCAACCGCCCACGCGCACGTGCCTAGGGTTGCATCGCTCGGGCTGAGGAGAAATGGCCGATTTGAGCGTTCTCAGGGATGCAGGCCCAAATGTGCTTTAATATTCATGCTATGCAGGCCCAATAGTGAATGCGGGTAATCAAACGGGCATTTTTATTGCCGCGCGGGCCTGGCTGAAATATATGCGGGCAGCCAAACGCGTCTAAATTGTTTGGCTAGTTTGTGCAGGGAGGTGAGAGTCTGTAGAGGAATAGGATGCAACTCTCAATGTATTGATAGGTGCATATGCACAAGTATATATAGTACATAGGACAAGTCATATCCTCAACTATACACAAGGAGGAGACTTGGAGTACAAGAATATATGTGCTAAATACATATCTCAACACCCCCCCGCAGTCGAAGCGACACCATTGCTGACGTAGAGACTGGACCGAAATTCCTCGAAAGACGTCGTAGGCAAGCCTTTGGTCATGATGTCAGCAAATTGTTGGGAGGTGGGAACATGTAGAACACGAACATGGCCAAGAGCCACCTGATCCCGAACAAAATGGATATCAAGCTCAATGTGCTTGGTGCGACGATGATGAACCGGGTTGGCGGAGAGGTAGACGGCGGAGACGTTGTCGCAGTAGACGATGGTGGCCTTATCAACAGGACACGAGAGCTCGTGAAGAAGCTGACGAAGCCAGGAACACTCAACAACAACGGTGGCCACAGCGCGGTACTCAGCCTCGGTGCTAGACCGCGAAACAGTGGGCTGCCGCTTGGACGACCACGACACCAGGGATGGTCCAAGGAATATGCAGTAACCCGAAGTAGATCGACGGGTATCCGGGCAGCCAGCCCAGTCGGTGTCGGAGTAGGCGACCAGATCAGTGGCAGTAGAGGCACGCAGAGTAAGACCAAGATCCATAGCACCGCGGATGTAGTGAAGAATCTGCTTAACGGCAGTCCAGTGAACGTCTTGAGGGGCATGCATATGGAGGCAGACCTGCTGAAGCGCGTACTGAAGCTCTGGTCAAGTCAGAGTAAGGTACTGAAGAGCGCCAACAATGGACCGGTAGAAGCCAGCATCTGGAGCAGGAGTACCATCAGTAGCAGAGAGCTTGGCCTTCGTGTCGACAGGAGTGGTGGCCGGTTTGCAATTAAGCATGCCAGCACGATCGAGAAGCTCATGAGAGTACTTCCGTTGATGAAGAAAGAATCCATCAGGACGACGCACCACCTCAACACCGAGGAAGTAGTGCAACGGACCCAAGTCCTTAATAGCAAACTCAGCACGGAGACGATCAGTAAGCCGGCGAAGGAGCTCAGAAGTGCATGCTGTCAGGATGATGTCGTCAACATAGAGCAGCAAATACGCCGTGTCGGTGCCCTGGTGAAAAACAAACAGTGAAGCATCGGAGCGTGTAGAGCGGAAGCCGAGTTGGTGAAGGAACGCTGCGAGGCGCTGGTACCAGGCACGAGGAGCCTGCTTGAGCCCATATAATGAGCGTGAGAGCAGACACACATGATCAGGACACGCCGGATCAACAAACCCTGTGGGCTGCTGACAGAAGACCTGCTCCTCAAGATGACCATGGAGGAAGGCATTGGAGACGTCCATCTGATGAACCGTCCAGGCACGAGAGACCGCCAACTGTAAGACAGTGCGGATCGTCCCGGGCTTAACAACCGGAGCGAAGGTGTCTGTGAAGTCCACACCGGCGCGTTGCCGGAAACCACGAACAACCCAACGCGCCTTGTAACGATCAAGATGTTGGGTTTCGTAGTAATTTCAAAAAATTTCCTACGCACATGCAAGATCATGGTGATGCATAGCAACAAGAGGGGAGAGTGCTGTCTATGTACCTACGCAGACCGACTGCGGAAGCGTTGACACAACATAGAGGAAGTAGTCGTACGTCCTCGCGATCCAACCGATCAAGCACCGAAACTACGGCACCTCTGAGTTCGAGCACACGTTCAGCTCGATGACGATCTCCGGACTCCGATCCAGCAAAGTGTCGGGGAAGAATTCCGTCAGCACGACGACGTGGTGACGGTCTTGATGCACTACAGCAGCAGGGCTTCGCCTAAACTCCGCTACAGTATTATCGAGGAATATGGTGGTTGGGGCACCGCACACGGCTAAGGAATAGATCACGTGGATCAACTTGTGTGTTCTAGGGTGCCTCTGCCTCAGTATATAAAGGACTAGAGGGGGGAGGCTGGCCGGCCAAGGTGTGGCACGCCAGGAGAGTCCTACTCCCTCTGGGAGTAGGATTCCCCCCCAATCCTAGTTGGAATAGGATTTGCGGAGGGGGAAAAGAGAGAGGGGGGGGCGGCGGCCACCTCTCCTAGTCCTAATAGGACTAGGGGAAGGGGGAGGCGCGCAGCCCATGTAGGGCTGCCTCTTATCTTTTCCACTAAGGCCCATCATGGCCCATTTAGCTCCCGGGGGGTTCCGGTAACCTTCCCGGTACTCCGGTAAAATCCCGATTTCACCCGGAACACTTCCGATATCCAAACATAGGCTTACAATATATCAATCTTTACGTCTCGACCATTTCGAGACTCCTCGTCATGTCCGTGATCACATCCAGGACTCCGAACAACCTTCGGTACATCAAAATGCATAAACTCATAATATAACTGTCATCGTAACCTTAAGCGTGCGGACCCTACGGGTTCGAGAACAATGTAGACATGACCGAGACACGTCTCCGATCAATAACCAATAGCGGGACCTGGATGCCCATATTGGCTCCTACATATTCTACGAAGATCTTTATCGGTCAGACCGCATAACAACATATGTTGTTCCCTTTGTCATCGGTATGTTACTTGCCCGAGATTCGATCGTCGGTATCCAATACCTAGTTCAATCTCGTTACCGGCAAGTCTCTTTACTCGTTCTGTAATACATCATCTCGCAACTAACTCATTAGTTGCAATGCTTGCAAGGCTTATGTGATGTGCATTATCGAGAGGGCCCAGAGACACCTCTCCGACAATCGGAGTGACAAAACCTAATCTCGAAATACGCCAACCCAACATGTACCTTTGGAGACACCTGTAGTACTCCTTTATAATCACCCAGTTACGTTGTGACGTTTGGTAGTACCCAAAGTGTTCCTCCGGTAAACGGGAGTTGCATAATCTCATAGTTATAGGAACATGTATAAGTCATGAAGAAAGCAATAGCAACATACTAAACGATCGGGTGCTAAGCTAATGGAATGGGTCATGTCAATCAGATCATTCTCTTAATGATGTGATCCCGTTAATCAAATAACAACTCATTGTTCATGGTTAGGAAACATAACCATCTTTGATTAACGATCTAGTCAAGTAGAGGCATACTAGTGACACTTTGTTTGTCTATGTATTCACACATGTATTATGTTTCCGGTTAATATAATTCTAGCATGAATAATAAACATTTACCATGATTATAAGGAAATAAATAATAACTTTATTATTGCTTCTAGGGCACATTTCCTTCAGTCTCCCACTTGCACTAGAGTCAATAATCTAGATTACACCGTAATGATTCTAACACCCATGGAGCCTTGGTGCTGATCATGTTTTGCTCGTGGAAGAGGCTTAGTCAACGGGTCTGCAACATTCAGATCCGTATGTATCTTGCAAATCTCTATGTCTCCCACCTGGACTAGATCCCGGATGGAATTGAAGCGTCTCTTGATGTGCTTGGTTCTCTTGTGAAATCTGGATTCCTTTGCCAAGGCAATTGCACCAATATTGTCACAAAAGATTTTCATTGGACCCGATGCACTAGGTATGACACCTAGATCGGATATGAACTCCTTCATCCAGACTCCTTCGTTCGCTGCTTCCGAAGCAGCTATGTACTCCGCTTCACATGTAGATCCTGCTACGACGCTTTGTTTAGAACTGCACCAACTGACAGCTCCACCGTTTAATGTAAACACGTATCCGGTTTGCGATTTAGAATTGTCCGGATCAGTGTCAAAGCTTGCATCAACGTAACCTTTTATGATGAGCTCTTTGTCACCTCCATATACGAGAAACATATCCTTAGTCCTTTTCAGGTATTTCAGGATGTTCTTGACCGCTGTCCAGTGATCCACTCCTGGATTACTTTGGTACCTCTCTGCTAGACTTATAGCAAGGCACACATCGGGTCTGGTACACAGCATTGCATACATGATAGATCCTATGGCTGATGCATAGGGAACATCTTTCATATTCTCTCTATCTTCTGCAGTGGTCGGGCATTGAGTCTTACTCAACTTCACACCTTGTAACACAGGCAAGAATCCTTTCTTTGCTTGATCCATTTTGAACTTCTTCAAAATCTTGTCAAGGTATGTGCTTTGTGAAAGTCCAATTAAGCGTCTTGATCTATCTCTATAGATCTTTATGCCTAATATGTAAGCAGCTTCACCGAGGTCTTTCATTGAAAAACTCTTATTCAAGTATCCCTTTATGCTATCTAGAAATTCTATATCATTTCCAATTAGTAATATGTCATCCACATATAATATCAGAAATGCTACAGAGCTCCCACTCACTTTCTTGTAAATACACGCTTCTGCGAAAGTTTGTATAAAACCAAATGCTTTGATCACACTATCAAAGCGTTTATTCCAACTCCGAGAGGCTTGCACCAGTCCATAAATGGATCGCTGGAGCTTGCACACTTTGTTAGCTCCTTTTGGATCGACAAAACCTTTTGGTTGCATCATATACAACTCTTCTTCCAGAAATCCATTCAGGAATGCAGTTTTGACATCCATTTGCCAAATTTCATAATCATAAAATGCGGCAATTGCTAACATGATTCGGACGGACTTAAGCATCGCTACGGGTGAGAAGGTCTCATCGTAGTCAATCCCTTGAACTTGCCAAAAACCTTTCGCGACAAGTCGAGCTTTGTAGACAGTAACATTACCATCAGCGTCAGTCTTCTTCTTAAAGATCCATTTATTCTCAATTGCTTGCTGATCTTCGGGCAAGTCAACCAAAGTCCATACTTTGTTCTCATACATGGATCCCATCTCAGATTTCATGGCTTCAAGCCACTTTGCGGAATCTGGGCTCACCATCGCTTCTTCATAGTTTGTAGGTTCATCATGATCTAGTAGCATGATTTCCAGAACAGGATTACCGTACCACTCTAGCGCGGATCTTACTCTGGTTGATCTACGAGGTTCAGTAGTATCTTGATCTGAAGTTTCATGACCATCATCATTAGCTTCCTCACTTATTGGCGTAGGTGTCGCAGAAACAGTTTTCTGTGATGTACTACTTTCCAATAAAGGAGCAGGTACAGTTACCTCGTCAAGTTCTACTTTCCTCCCACTCACTTCTTTTGAGAGAAACTCCTTCTCTAGAAAGGATCCATTCTTAGCAACGAATGTCTTGCCTTCGGATCTGTGATAGAAGGTGTACCCAACAGTCTCCTTTGGGTATCCTATGAAGACACATTTCTCCGATTTGGGTTCGAGCTTATCAGGTTGAAGCTTTTTCACATAAGCATCGCAGCCCCAAACTTTAAGAAACGACAACTGTGGTTTCTTGCCAAACCATAGTTCATAAGGCGTCGTCTCAACGGATTTTGATGGTGCCCTATTTAACGTGAATGCGGCCGTCTCTAAAGCATAACCCCAAAACGATAGCGATAAATCAGTAAGAGACATCATAGATCGCACCATATCTAGTAAAGTACGATTACGACGTTCGGACACACCATTACGTTGTGGTGTTCCGGGTGGCGTGAGTTGCGAAACTATTCCACAAATTTTCAAATGTACACCAAACTCGTAACTCAAATATTCTCCTCCATGATCAGATCGTAGAAACTTTATTTTATTGTTACGATGATTTTCAACTTCACTCTGAAATTCTTTGAATATTTCAAATGTTTCAGACTTATGTTTCATTAAGTAGATATACCCATATCTGCTTAAGTCATCTGTGAAGGTGAGAAAATAACGATATCCGCCATGAGCCTCAATATTCATCGGACCACATACATCGGTATGTATGATTTCCAACAAATGTGTTGCTCTCTCCATAGTACCGGAGAATGGTGTTTTAGTCATCTTGCCCATGAGGCACGGTTCGCAAGTACCAAGTGATTCATAATCAAGTGGTTCCAAAAGTCCATCAGTATGGAGTTTCTTCATGCGCTTTACACCGATATGACCTAAACGACAGTGCCACAAATAAGTTGCACTCTCATTATCAACTCTGCATCTTTTGGCTTCAACATTATGAATATGTGTATCACTACTATCGAGATTCATCAAAAATAGACCACTCTTCAAAGGTGCATGACCATAAAAGATATTACTCATATAAATAGAACAACCATTATTCTCTGATTTAAATGAATAACCATCTCGCATCAAACAAGATCCAGATATAATGTTCATGCTCAACACTGGCACCAAATAACAATTATTTAGGTCTAATATTAATCCCGAAGGTAGATGTAGAGGTAGCGTGCCGACCGCGATCACATCGACTTTGGAACCGTTTCCCACGCGCATCGTCACCTCGTCCTTTGCCAGTGCCCGCTTATTCCGTAGTCCCTGTTTCGAGTTGAAAATATTAGCAACAGAACCAGTATCAAATACCCAGGTGCTACTGCGAGCTCTAGTAAGGTACAGATCAATAACATGTATATCACATATACCTTTGTTCACCTTGCCATCCTTCTTATCCGCCAAATACTTGGGGCAGTTCCGCTTCCAGTGACCAGTCTGCTTGCAGTAGAAGCACTCAGTTTCATGCTTAGGTCCAGACTTGGGTTTCTTCTCCTGAGCAGCAACTTGCTTGCTGTTCTTCTTGAAGTTCCCCTTCTTCTTCCCTTTGCCCTTTTTCTTGAAACTAGTGGTCTTGTTAACCATCAACACTTGATGCTCCTTCTTGATTTCTACCTCTGCAGCTTTCAGCATTGCGAAGAGCTCGGGAATAGTCTTGTTCATCCCTTGCATATTATAGTTCATCACGAAGCTCTTGTAGCTTGGTGGCAGTGATTGAAGAATTCTGTCAATGACGCAATCATCCGGAAGATTAACTCCCAATTGAATCAAGTGATTATTATACCCAGACATTTTGAGTATATGCTCACTGATAGAACTGTTCTCCTCCATCTTGCAGCTATAGAACTTATTGGAGACTTCATATCTCTCAATCCGGGCATTTGCTTGAAATATTAACTTCAACTCCTGGAACATCTCATATGCTCCATATCTCTCATATCCGGGCATCTGCTTGAAATATTAACTTCAACTCCTGGAACATCTCATATGCTCCATGACGTTCAAAACATCGTTGAAGTCCCGATTCTAAGCCGTAAAGCATGGCACACTGAACTATCGAGTAGTCATCAGCTTTGCTCTGCCAGACGTTCATAACATCCGGTGTTGCTCCAGCAGCAGGCCTAGCACCCAGCAGTGCTTCCAGGATGTAATTCTTCTGTGCAGCAATGAGGATAATCCTCAAGTTACGGACCCAGTCCGTGTAATTGCTACCATCATCTTTCAACTTTGCTTTCTCAAGGAACGCATTAAAATTTAACGGAACAACAGCACGAGCCATCTATCTACAATCAACATAAACAAGCAAGATACTATCAGGGACTAAGTTCATGATAAATTTAAGTTCAATTAATCATATTACTTAAGAACTCCCACTTAGATAGACATCCCTCTAATCTTCTAAGTGATCACGTGATCCAAATCAACTAAACCATAACCGATCATTACGTGAGATGGAGTAGTTTTCAATGGTGAACATCGTCATGTTGATCATATCTACTATATGATTCACGCTCGACCTTTCGGTCTCCGTGTTACGAGGCCATATCTGCATATGCTAGGCTCGTCAAGTTTAACTTGAGTATTCTGCGTGTGCAAAACTGGCTTGCACCCGTTGTAGATGGACGTAGAGCTTATCACACCCAATCATCACGTGGTGTCTGGGCACGACGAACTTTGGCAACGGTGCATACTCAAGGAGAACACTTCTTGATAATTTAGTAAGAGATCATCTTATAATGCTACCGTCAATCAAAGCAAGATAAGATGCATAAAAGGATAAACATCACATGCAATCAATATAAGTGATATGATATGGCCATCATCATCTTGTGCTTGTGATCTCCATCTCCGAAGCACCGTGATGATCACCATCGTCACCGACGCGACACCTTGATCTCCATCGTAGCATCGTTGTCGTCTCGCCAATCTTATGCTTCCACGACTATCACTACCGTAATAAAGTAAAGCATTACATCGCGATTTCATTGCATACAATAAAGCGACAACCATATGGCTCCTGCCAGTTGCCGATAACTCGGTTACAAAACATGATCATCCCATACAATAAAATTCAGTATCATGCCTTGACCATATCACATCACAACATGCCCTGCAAAAACAAGTTAGACGTCCTCTATTTTGTTGTTGCAAGTTTTACGTGGCTGCTACGGGCTTAAGCAAGAACTAATCTCACCTACGCATCAAAACCACAACGATAGTTTGTCAAATAGACTCCGTTTTAACCTTCGCAAGGACCGGGCGTAGCCATACTTGGTTCAACTAAAGTTGGAGAGACAGTCGCCCGCTAGCCACCTATGTGCAAAGCACGTTGGGGGAACCGGTCTCGCGTAAGCGTACGCGTAATGTTGGTCCGGGTCGTCTCGTCCAACAATGTCGCCGAACCAAAGTATGACATGCTGGTAGGCAGTATGACTTATATCGCCCACAACTCACTTGTGTTCTACTCGTGCATATAACATCAACATAAATAACCTAGGCTCGGATGCCACTGTTGGGTTTCGTAGTAATTCCAAAAAATTTCCTACGCACACGCAAGATCATGGTGATGCATAGCAACGAGAGGGGAGAGTGCTGTCTACGTACCTACGCAGACCGACTGCGGAAGCGTTGACACAACGTAGAGGAAGTAGTCGTACGTCTTCGCGATCCAACCGATCAAGCACCGAAACTACGACACCTCCGAGTTCGAGCACACGTTCAGCTCGATGACGATCCCCGGACTCCCATCCAGCAAAGTGTTGGGGAAGAATTCCGTCAGCACGACGGCGTGGTGACGATCTTGATGCACTACAGCAGCAGGGCTTCGCCTAAACTCCGCTACAGTATTATCGAGGAATATGGTGGCTGGGGCACCGCACACGGCTAAGGAATAGATCACGTGGATCAACTTGTGTGTTCTAGGGTGCCTCTGCCTCGGTATATAAAGGACTAGAGGGGGGAGGCTGGCCAGCCAAGGTGTGGCGCGCCAGGAGAGTCCTACTCCCTCTGGGAGTAGGATCCCCCCCCCCCCAAATCCTAGTTGGAATAGGTTTCGCGGAGGGGGAAAAGAGAGAGAGGGGGCCGGCCACCTCTCCTAGTCCTAATAGGACTAGGGGAAGGGGGAGGCGTGCAGCCCATGTAGGGCTGCCTCTTCTCTTTTCCACTAAGGCCCATCATGGCCCATTTAGCTCCCGGGGGGTTCCGGTAACCTTCCCGGTACTCCGGTAAAATCCCGATTTCACCCGGAACACTTCCGATATCCAAACATAGGCTTCCAATATATCAATCTTTACGTCTCGACCATTTCGAGACTCCTCGTCATGTCCGTGATCACATCCTGGACTCCGAACAACCTTCGGTACATCAAAATGCATAAACTCATAATATAACTGTCATCGTAACCTTAAACGTGCGGACCCTACGGGTTCGAGAACAATGTAGACATGACCGAGACACGTCTCCGGTCAATAACCAATAGCGGGACTTGGATGCCCATATTGGCTCCTACATATTCTACGAAGATCTTTATCGGTCAGACCGCATAACAACATACGTTGTTCCCTTTGTCATCGGTATGTTACTTGCCCGAGATTCGATCGTCGGTATCCAATACCTAGTTCAATCTCGTTACCGGCAAGTCTCTTTACTCGTTCTGTAATACATCATCTCGCAACTAACTCATTAGTTGCAATGCTTGCAAGGCTTATGTGATGTGCATTACCGAGAGGGCCCAGAGATACCTCTCCGACAATCGGAGTGACAAAACCTAATCTCGAAATACGCCAACCCAACATGTACCTTTGGAGACACCTGTAGTACTCCTTTATAATCACCCAGTTACGTTGTGACGTTTGGTAGTACCCAAAGTGTTCCTCCGATAAACGGGAGTTGCATAATCTCATAGTTATAGGAACATGTATAAGTCATGAAGAAAGCAATAGCAACATACTAAATGATCGGGTGCTAAGCTAATGGAATGGGTCATGTCAATCAGATCATTCTCTTAATGATGTGATCCCGTTAATTAAATAACAACTCATTGTTCATGGTTAGGAAACATAACCATCTTTGATTAACGAGCTAGTCAAGTAGAGGCATACTAGTGACACTTTGTTTGTCTATGTATTCACACATGTATTATGTTTCCGGTTAATACAATTCTAGCATGAATAATAAACATTTACCATGGTTATAAGGAAATAAATAATAACTTTATTATTGCCTCTAGGGCACATTTCCTTCACAAGAGTGCCGTCGGGACGAAGCTTATGTTTGAAAACCCACTTCCCGATGATCACATTAGCGTGCCGGGGACGGGGAACAAGCTGCCAAGTCCGGTTCCGCTGCAAAGCGTCAAACTCCTCCTGCATGGTGGCCATCCAAAGCGGGTCGCGAAGAGCAGCCCGAACCGAGGACGGCAGCGGGGAAGGAGCGGATGTCGAGGCGGTGCAGACGTAGTCATCCGCATAGCGGGAGCTCGGGCAAAAAACACCAGTGCACGAGCGGGTGACGGGGCCAGCCGGCGGAGCAGCCGCGGGTGGCGGCGAGACCGTGGCAGCCACGGGAGAGGCGGTGGCCTCCACGGCGTCGACGGGAGAGGCGGGCCGATCGGAAGACGAGGCCGCGACATCGGGAGAGCCAGGCGACACCGGGGCCACGATCGCGCCAGGAGGCGACCGAGGCAGGGTCGGCGCGGGCGACCGAGGCGGAGTCGGCATTGGCGACCGAGGCAAGGTCGACGCGCCAGGGGAGGCCACGCCAGTGCGGGCCGGTCCAGCCGGCGGCCCATCATGCATGTCGGGGGACCGGGGCGACGTAGTGGCGGCTCCAGGCGACGAGCGCGCCGAGCCGGAGGAGGGGGCCGCAGAGGGCCCCGATCCGGAGGGGGGCGCCACGGGCGGGGTGGCCGGAGCACCCAGGGCCAGCAGCGGGCGGCGGCGTGGAGGAGACCCCGCCGCGAGAGGGGAAGGCGGCGTCACCTGTTCCTGTGCAAAGGGAAAAACAAGCTCATCAAAGTACACGTGCCGGGAGGTGATGACACGGTGAGACACGGGGTCATAGCAGCGATAACCCTTAGTGTTGGCCGGGTAACCAAGGAAGACACATTGAACGGAACGAGGAGCGAGTTTATGAGGTGTGGTGGCGGTGGTGTTGGGGTAGCAACGGCAACCGAAAATTCGGAGACCATCGTAGGAGGGAGGAGTGCCATATAAGAGATGATGAGGCGCATAGTTCCAGCGCGGACGGCATGGCCGAAGGTTAAGGAGGAGGGTGGCGGTAGCGAGGGCATCGGGCCAAAACTGAGAAGGCATGTAGGCATGAAAAAGAAGGGTACGCACACACTCATTGAGGGTGCGTAGGATGCGCTCGGCACGACCATTCTGCTGGGAGGTGTATGGACACGTGAGACGAAACATGGTGCCATGGGAGGAAAGAAGATGGCGGATGGTGAGATTGTCGAATTCTTTCCCGTTATCAGTCTGAAGTGCGTGTATGGGCCGCCCAAACTGTGTGGAGACATAAGCATAAAATGCAATGAGAGTGGCGGCAACATCGGATTTCCTACGAAGAGGAAATGTCCACACAAAGTGAGAGTAGTCATCCAGTATAACAAGATAATAAAGATAACCAGAATTACTAGGAACTGGAGATGTCCATACACCGCTATGAATCAATTCAAACGGAAAAGATGCAACTGTGGAAGAGGAACTAAAAGGAAGGCGAACATGTTTGCCTAACCGGCAGGCTTCACAGGAGTGAGCGGCCGTTTTATTACATGAATAGGAAAATCCTCTCATTATTTGACGAAGTGAAGAAGTGCTGGGATGCCCGTGATGAGCATGCCAAAGATCGACACCGGCGGAAAAAGCTCGAGGACCACCCGGAGATGATGGCGACTGAACTGGGTAGAGGTCGCCGAGACTGTCACAACGGTGAAGAATCATCCTGGTGCGAGCGTCCTTAAAAGAAAAGCCAACTTCGTCAAATTCCACAGTTACAAAATTGTCACGAGAAAGATTACGAACGGAAACTAAGTTCTGAATAAGATGAGGAGAAACAATGACATTATTAAGAGAAAGTGGTCGAGAGTTAGAGGGAAAAGGTGCAGAACCGACATGAGAGATGGGAAGACCGACACCATTACCGATGATGATGCGGGAAGGAGTGGAAGTGGGATGGACGGAGGAGAGGTTACCCGGATGAGCGGACATATGAGCGGTGGCACCGGAGTCCATAATCCAATCGCCGCCGCCACCAGAGTAGGGCGGCGGCTGCTGCAGGGCCGCTAGAAGGGCCGGGTCATAGTAGGGGGCGCCGTACGCGCCGGGGGTGCCGTACGCGCCGTAGGAGGGCGCGACAGGAGGGGCGCCGTGGGCTCCGATGGGCGCGGCCAGGAGCGCCTGGTGAGGACTCGGGCGAGGGCTGAGGATGCCCGGGGCGGGGGGCCGCGGCACGGGCATACTGTATGCATGCACGACCCCCGTCCAGGGGTTATAGCCACCGGCCCAGGGCGGCGGGGGCTGCTGATGGGGGGCCTGACCGCCGCCGCCTCCTCCTTTGCCGCTGCCTTGGCGTTGGCCGCCGCGACCGCGGCGACGGTTGCCGCCGTTCCCACCATTACGCGGCGGTTGGGGCGGCTGCGGTGCGGGCGTAGGGTGCGGGACGACCGGAGGACGGGGCGCCGAGGGTGGTGTAGAGGCGCCGGTGGAGAGGCCGGCGGCGAGCGCGGTGTGGACGGCGCGGGTGCGGAGGTGCTTCAGCCGCCGCTCCTCAAGGCGAAGATAGGCCACCGCCCGCTTGTAAGTAGGGTTGGCCATGAGGGTGAGGTTGGAGGCGGCGTTGCCGAAGTCCTCGTTGAGGCCGGCGGTGAGCGTCGAGAGGAGAAGCTCGTCGCCCACCTTGAACCCGACGTCGTTGAGCTCGTCGGAGAGGGTCTTGAGCCGGAGACAGAAAGCATCAATGGTGGAGTCGTTCTGGTGACACCCAAAAAATTCCTGCTGCAAGAAAACAATCCGTTGAAGCTTGTTGTCGGTGAAGAGGCCATTGATCTTGGTCCACACCGTGTAGGCATCGTCCCCGTCGCGAACGACGGTGTGGAAGATGTCCGGAGAGACGGTGAGGAAGAACCACCGGATGAGGGTGGCGTCGATGGCGAGCCAGTTGGCGCCATGGGTGCCGGCAAAGAAGTTGGCTAGACCGTCCACGTGATCACGAAGGTTGTACTCACAGAAGAGGAGATTGAAGTAGGTTTTCCAGGCATAGTAGTTGGCGGAGGCGTGGAAGAGTATGATGGGAACGTGATCGGAGAGGTGGATGTTGCGGATGTCGGCGGCGCGGGGCTCATCGGGCTCGGACCCATAGGAGGAGTCGAACGGGTTGCTGGGGTGTGCGCTGGAGGAGGAAGAGGTGCCGAGGGCCGACATGGCAGCAGGGGAGGATGGCGGCGCGAGATGGGATCGGGAGGGTTTTTAGGATTCGGGAGGGAGGAGGCTCGGGGCGGCCAGGGAGGCAGCAGCGCGGGAGAGCGGGAGCGGCGGCGGCCTGGGGCGCGAGATGGGATCGGGGCGCTGCGGGAGGTTTGTGGTGAGGGAGGGAGGAGGCGCGGCGGCCAGGAAGGCAGCGGCGCGGGAGAGCAGGAGCGGCGGCGGCCTGGGGAGGCAACAGCGACGCGGTTATGGCCGGGGATCGAGGGTTAGGCTGATACCATGTAGAGGAATAGGATGCAACTCTCAATGTATTGATAGGTGCATATGCACAAGTATATGTAGTATATAGGGTAAGTCATATCCTCAACTATATATAAAAAGAAGACTTAGAGTACAAGAATACATGTGCTAAATACATATCTCAACAGAGTCACGTCATGACGCTCGTGACGAAGCAGATCACGGAACCAATTCAAGGCGGATTTGGGATGAAAAGGTGGACATGGACGTGCATGTACGCTCGGCACGGCACGGCTGCCATATGCTCGCGTCGCGATACCTGATCACCGTAGAGGTGAGAGTCACCGGGCGCGTCCCTCTGGGTGCTCGCCGGCGCCCGTATGGTGGTGCCATGCATGGGCGACGAGTAGCCCAGCTGCCCAACTGACGCTCGCTGCGGCACTTTTTGGGCTAGCCCACGAATGCGAGTTGGTTGCTCGCTCAGGCCGCTCCAGCCATCGGTTTGTTTTTCTACAGAGACATGGGTTGATATATTGACTTGACCCTGCTAACCACTGACTGGCTTGTTGACCGTTGACCGTTCAAAATGTTCACAGACTTTTTTTAAAAAGATCATGGAAACGCAAAAAAGTTTGCAAATTTAGAATTCAATCATGTATTCAAAAAAGTTTGCGAATTCAAAGAAATCCACACGAAGTTAATTCTTTTTCAATTTCCTTACAAAAATCATTTTTTTAAAGTTCGTACATTTGAAAAAAATATCAAGACTTGAAAAAGTAACAATTTGAATAGGTTCGCAAAAATTAAGTATTTTCACAAAATTTAATAAAAACGTCAAAAAAGTTTGTAATTGGAAAAAAATCACGGAATTTTAAAATAAGGTTCACGCATTTGACAAGAAACGAAATAAATAAAAAGAAAAAAGAAAAAAGAAAAAGTCGGACAAAAACCTAGTGAAAGTAGAAAACTAAAAACACAAAAAGGAAGTTGACTTTCTAGAAGCTTCTTAACGCCGGAGGGGGCATCTGAAAAAACGAACTCGATCTACTCTTGTATGGGTCGGCCGTTAGGATTGATGTTGAGCAAGGCGGTGTGTGCGAGTTGAAATAAGCCTGACTCTGGCGCCGAATAGGGTTTGCGTTGCAGGACCCTCATGCCAATAAAAAAACCAAAATCATGATTAAAGGGCTGCCCTTGCAAATGCTACTCCCACATTCTGAGGCACTGACAAGTGGACAAGCGGCA
The DNA here is from genome assembly GCF_002162155.2 of Triticum dicoccoides. Classification (NCBI taxonomy): domain Eukaryota; kingdom Viridiplantae; phylum Streptophyta; class Magnoliopsida; order Poales; family Poaceae; genus Triticum; species Triticum dicoccoides. Next base: position 95,210,701 of record NC_041382.1, on the reverse strand, counting down.
CGCCACTTGTCGCAGCCTAGGAGTTCTTTTTTTTTCTCATAGATTCGTTTATGGAAAACATTTTATCTCTTGAATCATGCGTACAAATTTTGAACTGATTTTGTCATTGGATTTCTTGCGTCGAGACATTCAAAATTAGATTCCATGTTAATAGTTTTGACGAAAAAAATTTCACGGAAAGAATTAGAAAAATCAGAAACCGGGAAAGTAGCAATACAAAAAAAGATAAAAAATGAAAAGCAAAAAAAAAGGGCAAAGAAAAAATGCGAATGACAAAGAAACGGAAAAAAGAGCAGCACAGTCGCGATTCTTCCCTTTTTCCCTTTTTGAGAAGCACAACTATACTTCTCATAAAAACAAATGTGTGCTTCCACGAGAAACAAATTTGTGCTTGCTGTGGAAGGAATTTTTTTCAAGCAGCACAGATGTGCTTCTTGCGGAAGCAGATGTGTTTCTCCATGAGAAGCAATATGTGCTTCTCATTGAAGCACATATTTTTTTTCTTTTTGGGAAGCACAATTGTGCTTCTTGTGGAAGCACATTTTTTTCGACAAGTACAACTGTGCTTCTTATGGAAAGCAATTTTTTTCCTTTCATGTGCTTCTTTTGGAAGCATATTTTTTCCCTTTCTTAAAAGCATGACAGTGTTTTTTGTGGAAGTAAATATGTGCATCCACAAAAAACAAATATGTGCTCCCCGTGGAAGCGCAAATTTTTTCCTCGCAAAAATACAAATGCAATTTTCTCTCTCCAGTTCCTGTGGCAAATCGGACAAAAACCAAAAATCCAAAAAAAACAAAAAAAACATCTAAAATCTGAAAACACGTAAGGAAAATAAAATAATAAAATTCAGAGTAAGTACCCAGCACACGACATGCAGTTATGGCTGAACGCACCACTTGTCGTGCTCCATGCCACCAAAAATTACTCCTGAAGATCCCCGCAAGGGGAACCTCCAATTGTGTTTTTAAGGAGTAAACCTAGTTTTGTTCATCAAACATCACAGAATGTGGGATACATTTCTAGTCATGGGATTCGCCAAACCAAATGTGATGTCCCAAACCTAAGGAAAGCCAAAACTTGGCTAGAGTATGTGCTTCGACATTGACAGTTTGACCTTAAAAAATAAAATTACATTTGAATAAAGATGCTAGTAACTTCCCCTGAAAAAAGAAGACGCCTATAACTTGATCTCGCTAATAGTGGCTCCATTGTTTCCTCCGGTTAGTTGCTCCCACAAAAAAGAAACGAAACGAAGAAGTGATGGGCTCTACCCACTAGTAGAAAAAGGGTCAAACGTGAAGCACATTAGTGCCGGTTTAAATTTGAGCCGGCACTAATGTGTATATTAGTGCCGGTTCCAACGGCTAGCCGGGCCGCTCTCATTAGTACCAGTTCGTGGCAAGCCTTTAGCACCGGTTCGTGCCACGAATCGGTACTAATGAGAGTGGTGGCAGGATGTTGTCAGTCTGGGGCCTCTCCAGCACCTTTAGTACCGGTTCTTGGCACGAACCGATTCTAAAGGTGGTCGTACATAAACCCTTCGTCCATCCGTGCTCGCTCAGTTCTTCCCCTTTCCCCTCTCCTCTCTGTTCTTCCCCTCTTTCTCTCGAGCTCATCACACATTTTGCCTAAAATTTGTCAAGATTTGAAGGCCCCCATCCATTCAAATGATCACAAAGCTTAGCAACTTTGTCCTTTCATTTCTCATTGCTAGATTAGCTCTTGCAATGCTTTATATAGTGATTAATTTGTGAGTTTAGTAATTTGGGAGGAAATATATGTGCTAGTATTTGATTTATATGCAATTTGAGGTCAAAAATAACACTTAGTTTGCATATGTAGGTGTGGTTTACTTAGTGCCTTCTAAATCTCCGTCGTAACCACCGTCGATCGCCCGCATCGTCCCGTCGCCGGCACTACCTTGTGGTGAGCCTCTTGTTCATGAAATTTTATATAAAAATTGATGTTTGTGTGATTTGGATATATAGTTACTCGTATAATTATCTTACCCGTACGTTGTTTGTTATACATAGTGTCATGGTTTTGATATCCGTCCCCGTCGGCCCTCGTCCTTGTTATGATTCGGATGTGGTATATATATATTCTTTTTTAAAACTAGTTCCGTTTCGTGTTTATGACAAATTATGCCCATCAAGTTGACATAGATATTTTTTCTAGGAGGTATGTGAACCGGAAATTCCAACCGACCCTATTGTCGAGAGGTTAAATTTAGTTGAAAGAGAAAACGAGTACTTGAAAGAAAAATTGAAAAGAATTGAGGGGGAGAAGATGTAATTGGAGTTGCATGTTGCCGATGTCGTCGATGATCACAAGATCAAGATGGAGAAAATGCGCTTGAAGATTAGAAAGATTAGAAAATATGCCATCGATAGTGAGGCTTGGTATCATTATGCTGTTGGATCAATTGTTACCTTAGTTGCGATCTTGATCGCATTTGTTGTTGCATTTAAATGCTTTAGCTAGAGAGTTATTTGTTTGTTGCATTTAAGTGTTGTATGAACTTTATGTATGAACTTGTATAAAGTTGGTGTTTTTGGTGCTGTGTATTGAAGAGGAGCCGACAATGGATGTACGATGACCGATACTCTCCCGAGTTCATTAATGGCGTGCAAACTTTTCTGCTCGCGACTGAGGCGGGCGGATGGTTTTATGCCTTGTCCATGTGCTGTCTGTAAGAATGATCAAAATTACTCTAAGTCAAGAATCATTCACGTCCACCTGTTTAAGTCCGGTTTCTGCCCCACTATAATGTTTGGACCAAGCACGGAGAAAGAGGGGTTATGATGGAACACAATGAAGAAGAAGAGGACGAAGACAGCTATCCTGGCCATGGGTTCCCTGAATACGATGATACAACAATGGGGGAAGAAGCTGAGCCGGTAATGCGGGAAGAAGCTGAGCCGGCAATGCGGGAAGAAGCTGAAGAAGAGACATCAGATGAGCCCGTTGATGATCTAGGTCGGGCCATTGCCGATGCAAAGAGAAACTGCACAAGTGATTTGGAGAAGAAGATGTTGCAGCGCATGTTAGAGGATCACAAAAAATTGTTGTACCCGAATTGCGTAGGTGACAAGAAAAGGCTGGGCACCACACTGGAATTGCTGCAATGGAAGGCAGAGAATGGTGTATCTGACAAGGGATTTGGAAAGTTGCTGGTAATGATAAAGGATATGCTTCCAAAGGATAACGAATTGCCCGAAAGTACGTACGAAGCAAAGAAGGCTGTCTGCCCTCTAGGGTTAGAGGTGCAGAAGATACATGCATGCCCTAATGACTGCATCCTCTACCGCGGTGAGTACGAGGATTTGAACGCTTGCCCGGTATGTGGTGCATTGCGCTATAAGATCAGCCGCGATGACCTTGGTGATGTCAAGGGCGAGCGCCCCAGGAAGAAGATTCCTGCCAAGGTGATGTGGTATGCTCCTATAATACCACGGTTGAAATGTTTGTTCCAAAACAAAGAGCATGCCAAGGCGATGCGATGGCACAGAGAAGACCGTAAGAAAGACGGAAAGTTGAGAGTACCCGCTGACGGGTCGCAGTGGAGAAAAATCAAAATAAAGTACGGGAAGGAGTTTGCAGATGACGCAAGGAGTGTATGGTTTGGTCTAAGCGCATATGGCGTTAATCCTTTTAGGGAGCAGAGCAGCAACCATAGCACCTGGCCTATGACTCTATGTTTGTATAACCTTCCTCCTTGGTTGTGCATGAAGCGGAAGTTCATTATGATGCCAGTGCTCATCCAAGGCCCTAAGCAACCCGGCAACAACATTGATGTGTACCTAAGGCCATTAGTTGAAGAACTCTTACAATTGTGGAATGGAACAGGTGTACGTGCGTGGGATGAGCACATAGGGGAAGAATTTGACCTAAAGGCATTGCTGTTCGTGACCATCAATGATTGGTCTGCTCTCAGTAACCTTTCAGGACAGACAAACAAGGGATACCGCGCATGCACACACTGTTTGGACAATACCGACAATATATATTTGGCTAATTGTAAGAAGAATGTGTACCTGGGTCATCGTCGATTTCTTTCGAGCAGGCATCTCGTAAGAAAGAAAGGCAAGCATTTCAAAGGTGAGGTGGATCACCGGACGAAGTCTCGCCACCGTACTGGTACTGATGTACATGATATGGTCAAGGATTTGAAGGTGGTATTTAGAAAGGGTCCTGGTGGACAACCTGTTCCGAATGACGCTGACGGACGCACACCCATGTGGAAGAAGAAATCTATATTTTGGGACTTGCCCTATTGGAAAGACCTAGAGGTCCGCTCCGCAATCGACGTGATGCACGCGACGAAGAATCTTTGTGTGACCCTGCTTGGCTTCTTGGGCGTGTATGGGAAAACAAAAGATACACCTGAGACACGGGAGGACCAGCAACGTATGCACGGAAAAGACGACATACATCAGGGTCATGCAAGCTATGCTCTTACCAAAGAAGAGAAGGAAATCTTCTTTGAATGCATGCTCAGTATTAAGGTACCGTCTGGCTTCTCGTCGAATATAAAGAGAATAATAAACATGGCAGAGAAAAAGTTTCAGAACCTAAAGTCTCATGACTGCCACGTGATTATGACGCAACTGCTTCCGATTGCATTGAGGGGGCTTCTACCGGAAAACGTTCGATTAGCCATTGTGAAGCTATGTGCATTTCTCAATGCAATCTCTCAGAAGGTAATCGATCCAGAAATCATACCAAGGTTAGAGAATGATTTGGTGTAATGTCTTATCAGTTTTGATTTGGTGTCTGAACGGAGTTGGACCCGAAGACAGGCAAAGTTTTGACGAAGGCATGTCTGAACGGAGCCGACGATAAGATACTTGTTGCAATAGAAGAGGCTCGAACAGGGGTGTTCCAGCCCAACAGAGAGAACGACGAGCTTACGCGTGCCCTGGGAAATCCTGAACACCCGGGAAGAACACGAGGCAAGGGCGCTATTCCGTGGTATGAGGGGTTTTCGGACTGGAACGCCGACTACAAAACCCGTGTGAGAAGGAAGATTGCGAAGGAGAAGCAGAGGAAGATGGAGGAGGAGCAGAGGAAGCTGGACTATGAACGCCTTCAAGGCCTAGAATCAAAGCACGCGGATTTGGCAGTCAAATTCCAGCGGCAGCAGGAGCAGATCGACTCACTTAGCCAGCAAAGGGGGTCTCAGCAGCTGCAACAGCTAGCGGATGATCAAAATTGGATACCACCGCCCCATCCATGCCGAGAAGCAGCGTGGGTTCCGCCCCGGGTGACGCAATGCTGGATAGATACCCCGTGGATGACATCATGGAGAACACTAACTGCGAGCTACACTGCAAAATGAAGAACATATCCATGAAGGTGGCGGACGCCGTTGCTTTTACAAATTCCCCCGATGCAACCTTCCATTGCAACCCGATTCCAGCAGGCTATGCTCGTGTCTTGGTTGATGAGGTGGTGGACCAATATTCGGGGCTAGAGCTTGACATTCCTGGAGGTGACAAGGAGCACACACTCGGAGAGGCCAAACATCGTATCATCCTATGGAGAAAGGATTGCATCATCTTTCGAAGGCCACCGACACCACGTCAGCCGACTCCTTGTCGAAGTCCGCCACCGAGTCAGTAGACTCCCGCTCCTGCAAGTCCACCAACGCGTCAGACCACTCCTCCTCCTCCAAGTCCGGCAAAGCGTCAGGCCACTCCTCCTCCAAGTCCGACACAGCGTCAGACGTCCACTCCTCCTCCAAGTCCGGCACAATCTTAGGCCACTCCTCCTCCAAGTCCGGCACAGCTTTAGGCCACTCCTCCTCGTCCAACTCAGCCCCGTCAGCCATCTCCGCTGCCTCAGCAATCGCAGAAGAGACACCCCGTAGCTATGGTGCGTAGCGGTACGAGTCAAGGTTGTAGTACAGGAAGTACAGGCGGAGGCAAGTGATATAAATATGGTCCAAGCCTCACTACTCCTCTTCCCTAGAGGGCTTACGACAGGACCGAGGAGCAAACCAATGCCATAGTGCGGGCAGAAGTCGACGCCCATTTTGGACCGAAACCGCCACCGCCGCCAAGGGAGAAAGTGCCTGCGGAAAAGATTGACCACTTCATTCGTATGGCTCAACCACCAGCTCCCAAGCCTGTTGACACAGACTATGAGCGCCACATCAGGAAGTTAAATCGAGCACGTCTACAGAAGGAGGCGAGCTCGAGCTCGAGCAAACAACAAGCAACTGTCAAAAAATGCGGGAAAACCGTTTCCCAGCTGGGAGAACAGGCGGCGCAATCGATCCCCTCGCTTGTTGTGCCAACAACACGTGACAGTACGCGCGCCCAATATTATTGTGGGCAAACAGTTTACGTTCCCGAGGTGGGCAATGTGGTAATAACCGAGGAGCATATAATGCAGGCTGAAATTCTCAACATCACTGTTGGACAACTCCTCGAGATCGAGCCCATGCCTGTGCTTACAGAGGAGGAAATAAAACGGAAATATGTCCGGGGCGAACCTTTGGTCAAGCCAGACGAGGTCAAGAAGCTCCCAACGAGAATGTATGAATTGCATCAATGGTACATGGACATTACCAAGAGTTCCAATCGAGAGTCCCTCATGGTGGAAGTCAAGAAGGATCATTACTACCATCAGAAAGCTGTGGCCGTTGAGTATAATGAACTGTTTCAGTTATACAATCAAGACGCACTCGACAAATCTATCATCAGTTGCTATTGTCTGTAGGTGATTTCTTTCTGTAATTTAAGTCTCAAGCTAGCTGTAGTGATCCTTTTGATCAATCATTACCTGCAATTATCCTCACTATATTCTTTTCTGTGGTATTATGCAGGATGAAGATGTATGAAATGAAAAAAGGTGGACGCTATGGCATTGGGTTCATTGACCCAAACACCGTTAATGAATACACATGGAGAATAGATGCATATCATAAAAAGCATGTAGAGGACAGCATGCTACAGTTCTTGAAGCGCCTCAAATACAATGAAGATATACTACTTCCTTACAACTTTCAGTAAGTCACACTGTCTTGCACTACAAATTCTTTGTTTTTGCCTACTAGCTAGCTACATGTTTTTGTTTACATATGCCCGCTTAATTAAGACATGCAAACGTGTGTGCATGCAGATTTCACTGGATCTTGTGTATCATTAAAGTTGACTCCGAAACAGTTGAAATACCGGACTCACTACTCAAAGCAAATACTGACTATAACATCTTGTTTGGGATAGTCAACAGGTAATTTCAATCATTATTAACTATATATCTCAGCCTATTTAGTTCGTCATTTCATGATATGAACTATTTAATAACCCCTTTATTCATTTTTTTTGTCGGCGGGCAGGGCTTGGGCAAGGTTCATCAGCGTCACTCCAGGCGAATGGAAACAAAAGCTGAAATGGTTTCGACCCAAGGTAAGTAATTAAGTAGTACTAGCTAGCTAGCTAGCTGCCATCTCTTTAATTATCATGCTTGATTAATTATTAACTGATCAAATTCCATTCTCGTAAAGGCCCTGAAGCAGGCGCAGGGGACTGATCTGTGTGCATACTGCGTTTGCGAGAACATTCGCATGATGACGTCCGAAAGGAGCAGATCTCAAAGACAGGAATGGGTACGTTCGTCAGAACACTATTCATAATTTTTACACCATTATCAATATCTAGTCACACAACTAATACACATGCATATTGATCTCCTTCTTAACAGTTCAAAGAGGTGCGGGACAAGCTCCTAGAAACGGAGCGCGTACAAGCACTTCAAGAGGAAATAGAGGGATTTTTGCTCGACCAGGTCATAGATCCGAAGGGAGAATACCATTACCCGCTACCGCCCCCATGAACCACTTCCAATTGTCATCGTGCTCCGAAGGCACCAATTAGGCTAATGACACTGGCTCCGAAGGCAACATGTAGGAGAAATTGTATATAGCTATACATGTGTGTATGTGTGAATTAATATGGTGGTTTGTGAGACATTTGATGATATATATATGATTGGTTCTACTAGAAATTCTGTTTATATATATGCATATAAATGTACAATGTGTAGTATCGTAAAATATCAGCAAACGAAAAAAATTTAAATGGAAAACATAAAATTAAATGAAAAAGAAATCATAAAACCAAAAAAAACCCAAACCTTGTAGTACCGGTTGGTGTTACCAACCGGTACTAAAGGGCTCCCGGCCCCCGGAGCTGGCTCGTGCCACGTGGTTGCCCTTTAGCACCGGTTCATGCTGAACCGGTACTAAAGGGGGGGGACTTAATGCCCACACTTTAGTGCCGGTTATGGAACCGGCACTAAAAGGCCTTACGAACCGGTGCTATTGCCCGGTTCTGCACTAGTGTACCTTGACGAATATTTAAGCATGGCCGGGCCGATCTATGAATCATGGCCCAAATGCATGATATCATTCACCTGGCCAAATCCCATTGTCTAAACAAATAAATGAAAAAGAAACCTGGCCACATCCCATCACCTTACTTACCACCCCTAAAAGATGTTAATAGCAACAAAGCAAAGAAGAGAAGCTTGACTAGAAGGGACAGTAGGAACTTTGAACATACAGCAAGAAAAGGGTTCTTGGAAGTCCATATGGCATGTCAGCGTCCCTGGGAAAATAAGGATGTTCCTCTGGAGACTGGGGAGGCACGCATTACATGACTACTTCAAGTTCATGCGTTTTGTGCGGTGCACATGATTCCTGGAGGCACTCTCTTCTGGACTGCTCTATGTCCAGGTGCATCTGGGCACTAGCGGATGCGGAGTTAGCGGACCAGTTGAGGGAATCAAGCGAGCTGAGCGCTAAACAGTGGCTGTTCTCATTACTACACTCGTTATCGCACGAAGTTTTTGTGAAACTGGCAGTAACACTTTGGGCAACGTGAACAGCGAGGAGAAAGGCAATTCACGAAGGCATCTTCTAGAGCCCTCACGCGACACACACATTCATCAACCGCTACCTGGTTGAGCTGGAAATAGTTAAGGAGAACCAGCATGTAACGTCGAGAAGAGCAATACCCCGGACAGCAACAACGGACAGTGCAAGGCCAAAGGCTCCGCCGGCCGGATTCATCAAAATCCATGTCGATGCAGGGGTATCTAAACGCCATGGAAGAGGGGCGGCAGTGGCTGTATGCCGCGATGACTGGGGAAACTACTTGGGAAGCTCAGCATTGGTGGTTGAAGGAATGCAGGATGCGGCGATTCTTGAATGTATGGCATGCAGAGAAGCTTTAGCACTAGCTGAGGATTTATCAGTTCAGAATCTGATCGTGGCGTCAGACGCAAAACGAGTGGTGCAAGCTATATCTAGCAACAGCAGGGGTCCTTATGGCATGGTTATCTCAGAAATCAAGTCTAAAATTTTGAGTTTGAACTGTCAGATAGTTTTTGAAGGGCGCCGGTTTAACGGAGATGCTCATAGTTTAGCTAAATTTTCGCTTTCCTTAGCTCGGGGCGCCACCTGTGGCTTACTAACCCCCATAACCCTTTTTGTATCCTACAAACTGTGGTTTTCGATGAATGAATAAAGTCCTTCATCCCTAAAAAAAAAACCACCCCTAAAAAAACACTTACCGCCGCCGCCTCCCTCTCGCCTTCCCCTTCCCTCCCGAATCCTCTCTTGCATCTTCAGCGAATCCAGCTTCCACCCCCGGTCGTCCTGACTGCCAGAGGTAAGCTTCGATCCCACATGCTCGTCTGCCGTATGTAAATTTGTGGATTGGAGTGGAAGGGGCTTCTACGATTCATCTTTTGTGTTAAAAAATTCTGATCTTGTGTTCTGTTTTCTTTTGTGTGATTTGGAAGGAAGGACAAGATGCGGCGGCGGTTCATCAATCTGGTGATGAAGGATTACGCCGTCGACGGCTCCTACTGGCTGAGCCGCATGAGGCCCCAGGAAAACCTCTTCTACGCCTCCACGGCGGAAGCCATGACGGCGCAGGCGCAGCAGGCCAGGAAGGACAAGATCAATGCGATGCTGCCGTTCGGGAGCACCCTGAAGCTGCCCCCGCCGGCGGCCAGATTCAAGTCATCCTGCACGGACTGCCTGACGCTCGACTTCATGCCTTTCTACGGGCGAGACAGCCCCAGCGAGGGCAGGATCGTCGCGCTCGACTCGACCGGGCACACCGTCCTCTACGACGCCGACGCCGACCCTTGCTCTGTCGAGGCGCTGCCCCGCGTTAACTCGTCTAACTGGCGAACTCCCATCTCCCTGTACGTCACCGGCGCCAACGCCAACGCGGCAGCTCGGGACTCCGGCGGCTCCGACGTGCTCTACGGCATCAACATGTTCAATTCGAGCGACTTCGAGGTACTCGTTCACTGCAACCCCTCTGACTCTAAGTTTGGGAGGATCGATGGAGCTAAAGCTTGGCACTGGCTCAAGCTCCCGTCGGCGCCCTACCTTGATAATCCTGGTCAGGATCACACCATCCATTCCTACACGCTGCTCGAGGACGGCAAAACCATCTGCTTCTCCTCACTTCCTGACAATGGCTTTGGCACCTACTACTTCGACACATCCGGCCATGAGTGGACCAAGGCCGGCCGCTGGGCGCTGCCCTTCATCGGCCGTGCCTGGCACGTCCCTGAGCTCGGCAACCTCTGGTTCGGCTTCAGCGGCAGCAACCCAAACAACATCTGTGCTATTGACCTCTGCTCTCTCGACGGTCCTCCCAAGGTGCTGCACGAGTGGCGAGGCTCCAACACTCCCAGGAACTGGATGCTGGTTAACAGCACCATGGTTTACCTCGGGGGCAACAGGTTTTGCGTCGTCAGGTTCTTCGGCGTTTACAATGGACCCCCGGACAGGAACGATGAGCCGACTGACACGGTTTCTATCATCACCGGTCTGGAGATTGTCAAGGGACAAACGAGTGAAACCGTGCTGCGGATGGTCAAGCACAAGAGCAGAACTTACGTCTTCGAAGGCTGTGGCATTGAGTGTGTGTTCTAATTAACTCTTGCGTCCTTCGTTCGGTTTCAACACTCTAGTTGGTTACAGTGGTTTCAACTGTTCTGTCCACCATGTATCATTGTGTCTTAGTTAACTATTATGTTTGTTAGGAAGAAAGTAATTAGTTTGAGTATGGCCTGTAGTCCATAACTAGTTTTGCCTCTGGCCAGATTGAACTGACCCTAATTATCTTTCCCATCGAGGATTCAGCTTGCAAGCATCCTAATCTTATGCTGTCCTAATCACTCAGTATTCATTGCTTATTAGAAGCTGCTGAGGCTTCCCCGCAAAAAAAAAAAAGAAGCTGCTGAGGCTCTCCAAAATTTAGGTGCTGACTTTTGTTAGTCTGCTCCTTCTGTCCAGAAGTTCTGAATCCAATCTTCATGCACAGCGCTGGAGATGCCTTGCCTTGCTCTTGTGTTTTGCTTTTCAAATTCTTATTCTTAGAGGCTTGGATTTGATCCTGTGGACCCACGATTCGCTCGAAAATCAAAACGCCCTGCTTTCTGGCTGGTACGATATCTGCAGTTTTTCAAAGGGACTCTACTTGCGGCGGGGGACGAACGCTTATCCGAGACGGCGACAGACTCTCGTTCTTGTCGATCGATATAAATAAACTCGCACGTGAACGTGCAAAGTCCAAAACCACGGAGCCGCACAAGCACGCACATCCCGCTGGCAGAAATCACAGATTTGACCTCAGGCAGAAATCAAATCACAAACTGACCTGTTCACGAAAAAATTTCACTCTGCTGACTCTTTGGTGTGGCGCCCGACAGCTGGGCGCCGCACCCTACTATGCAGCGCCTCTCCCTTAGGCGTCGCACATCCTGCCAGCGTGGCAGCCCTAGTCCAGTTGCAGCCCCACACGCACCTGTGCAGCGCCTAAGGGCTAGGCGCCACACACCTGTAATGTGCAGCGCCTAGCTCTTGGGCGCTACACAGTGACTTAAGCGCGGCCGCCCCAGCCCGACCAGGCAGTTCTTCGTCTCTCCGCTCTCTGGACAGAGAGCAGCGGCGGCGGCGGCGCCCCCATCTAATCCCCCCACATCCCTCTCAGATCTGAAGATTTGATCTGTGGATTCGATCCCCAATCCATCCTACTAGGTAAACTCTTCCCTTCTCTTTCTTTTGTTCCGTAAATTTGTTGCCATTCTAGAGATTTGTCCATGATTTGATGGAACCCTTGATTTGTTTGGTTTGCTCGATTTAGGATGTGTATTCATATTGGTAGTACCGTAGTGTTATTTATTAGTTCACAATATATGATTCTTGTTGTTGAAACCCTAAATTGTTTAGTTTTTTTAGATATATATGAGATGCCTATTTTTATAGATAACTATGAGATGTTGATTTTTGTAGACATATATGAGAAGTTTGTTTAGATATATATTAGATGTTCAGTTTATTTCAAATATTAGATGTTGAGTTTATTTGAAATATTAGATGTTTAGTTTACTTGAACACATATGACATATTCATTGTGTGAGAAGGAGATGTTGAGATTCTTGTAGTTGAACACATGTTATATGTTTAGTGTATACCGATATTTGAGATGAAGATGAACTTTTATATGTTTATTGTTTGAAATTGTAAGGATGGTTTGGCTTCTGGACGATGTCTACGACGTGCAACACCGGGCCTACATGATGCGCGAGAAGGATAAGGTAATAATAAGTAATCTAAATATTTTGCAAATTTGCCTTTAGTTGAAATTTACATGCCCTAAGATTTGTCATTACTTTTTTTTGCAGAAGCTTGAACCTCTGAAGATTCGGTATCACGGGGTCTCTGGTCCTGCCATGCCTTACGATGAGCGGTACACACCGTACATCAAGCAGGCAGGATTACTCCCGTGGATTCTGTTGGTCAGCCGGTCCACGCCGAATCTGAACGCTTCACTGGTGTCTGCTCTTGTTGATCGGTGGAGGCCAGAGACCCACAGTTTCCATCTTTGAACCGGGGAGATGACCGTGACGCTCGAGGATGTCTCGTTGATCACCGGTCTTGCTATCGACGGGAGGCCTCTATGTATGAGCACCGATTCTGATGGGTGGCGCGAGCAGATGATTGCTCTTATCGGTATGGCTCCTACCGAGGCTGAGGATGATGTAGAGGAGGGAGAAGAGAAGAAGAAGAGGGAAAGGAAGGCAGCCGGAGCTGCTTTCACGTGGATTCAAAATAACTTTGCGACGTGCCCTCCGGATGCAACTGATGATGTGATCCAGACACATGCCGTCCTTCCATCCTTCCGTCCTTCCGTCCTTCCGTCCATGCTTTCTTTCGGTCGGTGGACACCTTCACCTTGCAAACATCTCCACACCAACAAGGCGGGATGTTGACATCTTTCTCCTTCACCTTGTCCAAAGATGCGTCCTCCCACTTGTTCGGCATGTCTTCTTGGTTAGCACACGGTGGCCTCGTCATGGAACCGGATGAAGCCATGCCTACAACACCGAGAATTATTGGTTAACCCTAACCCCCACTTAACAATAACCACAACCCTAACACCAACATAACCCTAACACCAACATCAAACACACATAACCCTAACCCTAGCATACTATGAAAACCTAACCATACCAAATTAGCAAAGAAACACAAATTTCCAAATCCTATCAAAAACTAGGGTTTCCCCCAAACTAGCAAGATTTGAGCAAATGTGACAATTCCTATGGATGAAAACGAGGGGATCGGAGGAGATTACCTTAAGGGAGGGGTTGGCTTCGAAATCCACGGTCAAATACTCCGGATCTGAGAAGGATTTGAGAGGGGGAGAGAGGAGGGCAGAGGGGAGGCACTGAGCTTCGGGTTTGTGTGGAGGGTGGGGTGTGTGGGGTGGGGATGGGTGGGAGGGAGTTGGTGCAGCCTAATAAATGTCCAGGGGTGCAGCGCC
>NC_041382.1:95186595-95195691 GCF_002162155.2 Triticum dicoccoides | reverse complement strand
AGGCGTCCAAAACACAGAAATAGTAGTCTAAATCACATAGTCATACACACATAGCACATATACTTGTCCAAATCACATAGTCATACACACATAGGGATCTCACATAGTCATACACAGAAATATTAGTCCCCTCACATAGTCATACACACATAGCACATATACTTGTCCAAATCACGGTCCATGTAGTTTCTTATTCTTCTCCCTCCTCCCACCACCAAGGGATCTCACCTTCCCCCTCCGTGTCCTCCACCCCCTTCATTGTTTCCATACCTATGAAAATGGCAATATAATAGTTAGTCACACAATACAAAATGACAACACAAGCATTGAGCCAAAAGAACAAGATCATAGTAAGTCACATACGGCAATGGTCCATTGAGCCAAGAGAACATTCCTCCACTATGGCCGCCGCCAAGGCCAAGATCACCACTGCCTCCACCATCACCACGGCCTACCTCCGGCCATCTTCATCGAAAGCACGTGCCCACATATTCCTTTCGGCAATGTTCTTATTCAGAAACTCCTGACCGCCGGGGTCAAGTTTCTTGTGTCTGAGCAATGCATTGAACAATGTGGAAAACCACTTGTTGGTGAAAGCGAGACAACAATCCTGAAGATCATCGGCCAACTCCTTGATACCACATGCCCTATAGAAGTTTGCACAAAAGTGCCTCATGCACCATCGATGATGCAACTTTGTATGTCCGGGAATGTCAACCACCACCGCATTAGAATTCCAGGATGGCGATCCGATATGACACAAATTTCCCTTTCAGCAGGTAATACCCTTGTTCTCAGTTGACGCAAGAACCACTCCCAGTTATCATTGTTCTCCACCTCAACCAAAGCGAAAGCCAAAGGCAACACCCGGTTATTGGCATCACTTGCTATTGCAACCAATAAAGTGCCCTTGTATTGTCCGGTCAAGAACATGCCATCAATGGCGATGACGGGCCGACAATGCTCAAAAGCCCTCACGCATTGCTCAAAGGCCCAAAATGCACGGCCAAATACTCGGACGGTCCTCCCGTTATGAATCAATGTTTGGTGCCCATGAGGCTCAACCACGTGAACCATGCCTGGGTTTGTGGCGGCCATAGCTAACAACAACCTAGGGAGTCGGTTGTATGCTTCCTCCCAATTGCCATACAACATCTTGAATGCGGCTTGCTTCGCCTTCCATGCCTTGCCGTACTTCACCTTGTAATGAAAGATGGCTTTCACAAGGTCAATGACACTCTTGATGCTCATTGTTGGAAGTGTGGATATTTGGTTGGACAGCCTGTAAGCAATGAACTCGGACGTGAGTTGTCTGTGTTGTTGGTACACAAGCTTGCCATCCGCATTCTTGTGCCGGCACATGTGAGTTGGTAGACAACTCACTATGCGCCAAGTGGGACCTCCTTTCCATGGCCTTGCACGCACAATCCATGGACATGTTGGCACTTCACATTTGACCGTGTAACGCACATTCACGTCCGAGTTGGCCACTTTATGTGGACGATAATGTGTAACCGAGTAGTTGTCGAGCCACATCTTCAATTCCAAGAAGGATTGAAACTCACAACCGGGATATATCCCGTTCTTGCCGTCTTCCAAATCACGGTGAGAACTTGGCCTAGCTCCAAGAGATATGCATTTTCCACCATCCACAACGGCTTCATCCGCGAGACTAAGATCCTTGAACAATGGTGTCTTGTGATCCCGCCCGAATACCTTCTTGAATGCTTCGGCCTCCTTCGGTGTGAACCCCTCCTCATCAACTTCTTCATCAGGACCATCGTCATCTGAGTCTGATGCATATGCACGGGAAAAAGGGATGGATTGGTCCATTGTCTCTTGCACATGATATTGGTCGAGATCACCCACATTGTTGTCATGGAGGTCAACTTCGTTGTCATCCTCCTCGTACTCATCATTCTCCTCTTCAAAACCTTCATTTTGGTTGTTTGGAGTCGGGCTCAATGTTGGCCAATCTTCTTGCGTGAATTGAGGTTCACTCATTTGATCTTGGTTCATGGGTGGGGGAGTGCTAGCAACCAACGGGGAGGGGTTCCGGTTCAAGTCTAACTTCAAAGTAGACTCAACCTTCTTGGAGGCAAATAACTCAAGAGCCTTGTCTAGAGATTCGGCAACCGTCTCCTTGTATGCAACCCAACGTTGCTCGGAGCTCACACGCATTGTCTTCCAACGGATGTGCATTCCTAAACCAACATTATGCCTTCCCTCGAACTCAACAATGTCACTTGGGTCCATCCAATTCAAATCTTTCCTCACTTGTTTCAAAAGCTCCGCATAGCTAGGACTACTCTCAAACACCATGTCAAGCTCATCCGGGTCCGTCTCAACATTGCCTTTCAAAAAGGCCTCTTTATCCACATGATGAACATAAACACATGTTCTCCCCATCCCTACAATAATCAAAAACACACATATATCAAGTAAATACTTAAGAAAAGTATTTGCACACATATGCCCTAACATATATATGAATTAATAACCCTAACCCCCACATAACAATAACCACAACCCTAACACCAACATAACCCTAACACCAACATCAAACACACATAACCCTAACCCTAGCATACTATGGAAGCCTAAACAACCCAAATTAGCAAAGAAATATAACATCATTCAATACAAATTTCCAAATCCTATCAAAATCTAGGGTTTCCCCAAACTAGCAAGATTTGAGCAAATGTGACAATTCCTATGGATGAAAACGAGGGGATCGGAGGAGATTACCTTAAGGGAGGGGTTGGCTTCGAAATCCACGGTCAAATACTCCGGATTTGCAAGATTTGAGAAGGATTTGAGAGGGGGAGAGGGGAAGAGAGGAGGGCCGCAAGTCTAAGGGTTTGGGTCGGGTGGGGGTGTGTGGGGTGGGGGTGGGAGGGGAGAGAGGGTGGGGCCAGCCCAAGTGGAACACAGACTGTGCAGCGCCCAAGAGCTAGGCGCTGCACATTACAGGTGTGTGGCGCCTAGCTCTTAGGCGCTGCACAGGTGCGTGTGGGGCCGCAACTGGACCAGGGCTGCCACGCTGGCAGGATGTGCGACGCCTAAGGGAAGGGCGCTGCACGGTAGGGTGCGGCGCCCGGCTGTCGGGCGCCACACCAAAGGGTCAGCAGAGTGAATTTTTTTCGTGAACAGGTCAGTTTGTGATTTGATTTCTGCCTCAGGTCAAATCTGTGATTTCTGCCCATCCCGCTGCCTTGCAAGTATGGACCCCGGCCAACACGACGATGCGCCGCCGAACCTCACGAGCTACTGCGCGGTATGCAAGCAGCCGCTGGTGTCGGTGATGGCCGTGACGTGTTCCGGTTCCACGTGCATGGTCCGTGTGGGCGTATGTGGAACACAATATCCACCGCTCGTCGACAAGGAGGCCCACGGCAGGCACGGCGACGGCGGCGATCCGATCGTGGACCAGGAAGCCGGCGGCACCGCCGGCGATCATGGGTTACCGCCGCCCGCCTCCAAGGAGGGCGGTGTGGGCGAGCAGTGGTACCACGGGGACACGGCGCTGCACGTCCATGACGAGCAGGAACGCCAAGAGGAGAAGAAAGCACGGCCGCGTTATGTTCTATGGGTGTGTGCACCAATTCTTGATCCTTTTCTTTTAATTTCTGTTCCTGCTTGTTTTCCCTCATCAAATTCTAAAAGGACACATAACTCGAATGCAATATAAGATTATAATTTTTTACCACGTGACACGCAATGCAAGCAAGCAAAACTTAATGAAAAAAATGGCTTCCTAAGTAGTATAGCTTTAGTAATATTTTATATTTTCTCATGCAGCATGCTGGCCCTTATCTTTTTTTTTTACCTTTGTTTTGCAGACTTTTTTTGTTCTATTTTACGGTCTAAGCATTTGGTGCGGAACACTTATCGGCTCTTCTATTGCTGGTGCAATGAAGGGCGGCAAGGCAATGAAAGTACTAGCATACGCGTTGGGCATGTGTATACCAATTTCGGCAGTAAGTGTGTGCTGGTGTCCTTTCGCGTGTTTTGGTATTGTGCTCTAAAATTCTTAGAAAATGTAGGTGATGTTAGTTTCCATTTGTTGACAATATGTTTTCAAATTCTATTTCGAAATAGAAAATTACCGATGGAAATCAATTATGGCAGCTTTTGGATTTAAATTTCAATTGAAATAAATTGTTATCTCATAGTACTCTAGCATATAGAATCTTATCTGAACATCTTAAGCAAAATATCTTGTTAACATCCTAGTTACTACCTGATTTTCTGGATGCCATTTCTAGACCAGGGATAGAGTAGAAATTTCGCAGTGTTTCAGTTTGGGCCCCGGTAGATTTCGTTGGAAGCGGAAGGTTCTCGCGCTGAAATTAAATTTTGTATTCAGCTCGATAGTTGGTTTTGTATCAAGGAGTTTTGGGAGGACGTTAATTTCCCCACGTGAGCGTCTTGCATGCTGGCGTACGTTCTTCCAGTGCAAGGGTGTTCCTCTGATGCATCTAGCAGCCGAGGTCGCGGTAGACATCACCAGGATCATCCTCAAGAGTGCAATCACACCAATGGATGCCAACATTGTGCATCCTCCTCATTAGGGCCCATGCATCGCGACATCCGAGTTCGACCATGTCAAGAGCCCCAGCCATATCTCCTAGTTGGTCTGCCTCGTGTCCTTGTTGGCGTCCATCGGGAGATCTGCAACCAACCACGCAACCAATCACGCAAACAGTCGTGTCCAACTCTCCTGCGCCACCTCGCGGGAGATTAGAAAGAGTTCAAACATTTCGCTCCCTAACAAGTGGACCATCATACCCTCTGTGTTAGGCAAATCTCAACCATCGGTGGGATGTTGTAGGCTGCTAGTAAGGGTGCGAAAAAATCCTACCCTCTCGACTGCCAGCATGATTCCAATATCCTACGGTACCAACAAGATAAAATTACAAACCTTTTGACACTCATTGGGTTTTCTTGTTCAACATTGTCATTAAAAGTTTGGACATACAAGAAGCCAACATGTCCAAACCCGAGTTCACTTGCGCCAACCATCATTAGTCGTTCTACGACCAGTTCTGTTTTTATTGTGGTGGCTTTTACGTCGAGGCCGACGACCAGTTCTGTTCAAAGAATGGGTTCATGTTTTTGTCCCGAGGAACGATTCAAGAATATGTACGTACTTTTCAAAATTCCGTGCCTTTTCAAAGTCAGGTCGCCGACTACCTGTGGCCGTTGGGATATATATTTCCAAGCGCTGAACGGCCATCTGGTGGAGTTCCGGACCGATGACCGATCCATGATTCTACGCAGCGCATGTCTCATGTGTATGGCTATGGCATGCATGATGGTTTGATCATACCCCTCACCATCCCAGTCCATCTGTCACCCCTCGCATGCCCATGACGCCTTGCAAATCACTCACGCGGCTCGAGTCACGTCATGCTCGATCGTGACGATGCAGATCACGGAACCAATGCAAGGCGGATTTGGGATGAAATGGTGGACATGGACGTGCACCATATGCTCGCATCGCCGTCGTGCTGCGAGACACCGGGCGCGTTCCTCCGGGAGCTCGCCGGCGCCCGCGCCCGTGCCCGTGCCAGTGTGGTGGTGCCACTGCCATGCATGGGTGACGACTAGCCCGGCTACCCGTCAATGGGACTGTGTCCGCGGTCACCGTTGTGTTTGCAGGAGGAGAAAGCGATGGCACGATTGTCTAACACTCTTAGGCCTTCTACAATGCAAAAAGTTAGACGTCTCTTTAGTTAGAGAAATAAATCGGTATTTCTTTAAGCATCGGTGCTTATCTGTAGATGACAGCTTTTTAGTTAGACGTCTCTTCTATAGAAATAGGCACATGTGCTTGCTTTAACACCACAAAACCTTACTATTCAGCGCCTTTAGCGCCGCGGAAGCCAACTGACACTCACTGCGGCGCCTTTTGGGCCAGCTCACGAATGCGAGTTGGTCCCTCGCTTGGGTCGCTCCAGCCATCAGTTTGTTTTCTTCACAAGGACATGGTTTGACTATTGATATAACCCTGCTAACTGGCTTGTTACCGTTGACCGTTTGAAAAAGTTCATGAATTTGAAAAGTTCACAGTTAGAAAAAAGCTTATAGAAATGCAAAAAGTTTGCGAATTTAATATTCAATCATGTATTAAAAAGATTGTGAATTAAAAAATTCACAAGAAGTTGATTTTTTTATCAATTTCCTTACATAAATTCAATTTTCATAAAAAATATCATAAATTTTAAAAAGCATGAAATTTAAAAAGTTCACGAATTTGAAAAAGTTCAAGACTTGAAAAATAATAATTTTAAAAGGTTCGCAAAAACTATATTTTTCAAAAAGATTAAGACAAGTTCACAAAAATAAAAAAAGTTTGTAATTGGGAAATTCATGAAATTGAAAATAAGGTTGACGAATTTGAAAAAAAATCACGCATTTGAAAAAAGGAAAAATAAGATGAAAATGAAAAAAAAACTAAAATACCGGACAAAACCGAGTGAAACTAGAAAACCAAAAACACATAAAAGAAAGAGAAGCTGCTGTAAGCGTCCTAACACCGAAAGGGGGCTTCTGAAAAAAAAAACCCAAACTAGAACTACTCTTATATGGGCTGACTTTTTAGGAACAATGTTGAGTGAGGCGGTGTGCGCGAGTTGAAATAAACCTGACTTTGGCGCTTTAGGCGCCGAATGGGGTTTGCGTTGTAGGACTCTCATGCCAATAATAAAACGAAAATCATGACTAAAGGGTTACCCTTGCAAATGTCACTCCCACCATCTCGAGGCACTGACAAGTGGCGTGCCACTTGTCGCAACCTAGGAGTTTCTTTTTTTTTCTCGTAAATTTGTTTATTTAAAACGTTTTATCCCTTGAACCATGCATCCAAATTTGAACTGATTTTATCATTGGATTTCTTGCGTCGAGACCTTCGAAATTACATCCTATGTTAATAGGTTTCGACGAACATTTTTTCACAAAAAGAATTGGAAAAATCAGAAACCGGGAAATGGCAATACAAAAAAACCAATAAAAAATGAAAACCGAAAAAAACAGCAAACAAAAAAGGTGAATGATAAAACAAATAAAAAACCAGAGCAACAAGGTTGCCGTTTCCCCCCCTTTTCCTTTTTTCCTTTTTGAGAAGCACAACTATACTTCTAATGGAAACAAATATGCTTCCACTAGAAGCAAATTTGTGCTTCCTGTGAAAGGATTTTTTTTCGAGAAACACATATGTGCTCCTTGCGGAAGCAAATATGTTTCTCCACGGGAAGCATATTTTGTGCTTCCTGTGGAAGGTTTTATTGTCGAGAAACACAGATATGCTCCTTTGTGGAAGCAAATATGTTTCTCGACGAGAAGCAATATGTGCTTCTCATGGAAGCACATTTTTTTTCACCTTTTGAGATGCACAACTGTGCTTCTTGTGGAAGCACTTTTTTCTCCGATAAGTACAATTGTGCTTGTGGTGGAAGCAATCTTTTTTCCTTTTCCTGAGCTTCTCGTGGAAGCATATATTTTTTTCCTTTCTAAAAAGTACATTTCTGTTTTCGCGGAAGCAAATATGTGCATCCACGAAAAGCAAATTTGTGCAAGCATAAATTTTTTCCATGCAAAAAGAATCCACGCAAGTTTTTTTTCTTCAATTCCTAGGGAAAATGGACGAAAATCGAAAAGCCAAAAGACATGGAAAACCCCATCTAAAATCCGGAAATGCGTAAGAAAAATAAAATATAAAATCGAGAAGAAGCACCCAGCACACAACATGTGGCAGCGGCTGGAAGCACGACTTGGCGTGCTCTAGGTTACCCAAAATTACTCCTCAAGATCCCCGCAAGGGGAACCTCCGGTTATTTTTTAAGGGGTAAACCAAGTTTTATTCATCAAACATCACAGAATGTGGGATACAGTTTTGATCGTGGGATTGGTCAAACCAAACTTGACTTGACTATATGCTTCGACATTAACAGCTTGACCTTCAAAAGCAAAATTACATTTCAATAATGACGCTTGTAACTTGATCTCACTAATAATGGCTTCATTATTTTCCTCAGGTTAGTTGCTCCCATAAAAAGCAAAGAAGACGGAGAAGTGATGGGCTCTAGCCTTGATGAATATTTAAGCATGCCCGACACGGGCCCAAACGCATGATGTCATTCACGTGGCCCACATCCCATCCCCTTACTTACCACCCCTAAAAACACTTACCGCCGCCGCCTCTCCCGCGCCTTCGCTTCCCTCCTGAATCCACTCTTGCATCTTTAGCCAATCCATCTTCGGTGCAAAGATCAATGAAATGACCTTGTCAGGCTTGCCGTCGACGGCACAAGCACCACTGCTCTACACACGTCCATCCTCAAGAACCCGTCAGCGAGACCTGGTAACACCACGTCGCCGAGACTCCCCGTCTTTGACTTGGAAGACCTCGCCGCTCCACCTCAGGACCCCTCCAAAAAACAGTGCCCCCAGGAAGGAACACGGCGCCACAC
The DNA here is from genome assembly GCF_002162155.2 of Triticum dicoccoides. Taxonomy (NCBI): domain Eukaryota; kingdom Viridiplantae; phylum Streptophyta; class Magnoliopsida; order Poales; family Poaceae; genus Triticum; species Triticum dicoccoides. The sequence continues at coordinate 95,187,217 of NC_041382.1, read as the reverse complement.
ACTGCCATCGTCCGATCCACGAGCTTTAGGTCTTGGGTTTCCGCATAGCAGCATCGGCGAAAAGACGATAGCTGCAACAACGATGCCTCCAACAAGGAAACGACACAAATACGACGCCATTGTCCACCATGACTGAAGTCGGTGCGGTTCTCACCGGCAAAAGCACATCCCTGGACCCACATCTAGCTTCTGATCCACAAACCTCAGAGGGTTATGGATCTCATGCATCAGGCACCACCGACGCCGGAGAGCGCTCCGGCCACCACTCACCTCCAGTGACGAACCTGCGAAGGTGATTCCTTGATCCATTGTCCCAGGCACCACCACATGAAGCCGCCTCCTGGCCCGCCATCCCCGACGGAAGGGACATCGCCGCTGCCACCATGTCCGAAGCCTCTGCTCCGGGGCCCTTGCATTGTAGATCTCTACCGAGGCCGCTATCCCCATGTTGTCGCTGGACAGGAGAGCGCACCGCCGGGAGGAGCATCCACGACAAGAAGATCACGTGTTGCCATGCACCGCCCCTCCAGGAAATAGCGCCATGGCCACGGGACGCGAGATCCCCATCGCCCCCTTCACTGGCGGCGTACAGGCTATCCTGGCGGCCACCTCTAGGGACGGC
>NC_041382.1:95184401-95186246 GCF_002162155.2 Triticum dicoccoides | reverse complement strand
GCGATGGAGGGATGCACAGGCTATCCAACCCTCAAGAATTTGTTGTTTGCCTCTTATCACCACAAGCTATTCGACGTGATGGTGTGTGTTGTGTATGGTGGTGGCGTGTTGGATCTAGGTGCTTGTATCTATGTTAGTTCTTGAAAAGGCTTTAAAAACATTGCATAATTAAAGGATTATATGCATGAAATACAAAAAATGTAGTAGATATGTTGAATCTACGGATGGAGCGCTCCTCTCCTTCGCGTGCCGCCGCCCCAAAGAACCCACGCCCCAACTTCGCTCCCGCCACTTCACCTTGTAATATCACATTTCAAGTCGTTCCTCTCTCCTCTGTCCCAATCATGCCCATTGCCCGATTTAGCTCAGTGTCGAGCTTCACCCCATGCCATCCATTCGCAGATTCACCCATTGCCCAATTTAGCTCAGTGTTGAGCTGACACACGCAATAGCAGGCCTATAACACGTACGTCCCTGGTGGGGGCCCGGGGCGGCCGCCCCTCCTGCCCCCCCCATCAGGACCGGGCCTGCTAGTGACGAACCTGTGAAGGTGATTCCTTGATCCATTGTCCCAGGCACCACCACATGAAGCCGCCTCCTGGCCCGCCATCCCCGACGGAAGGGACATCACCGCTGCCACCATGTCCGAAGCCTCTGCTCCGGGGCCCTTGCATTGTAGATCTCTACCGAGGCCGCTATCCCCATGTTGTCGCCGGACAGGAGAGCGCACCGCCGGGAGGAGCATCCACGACAAGAAGATCTTGTGTTGCCATGCACCGCCCCTCCAGGAAATAGCGCCATGACCACGGGACGCGAGATCCCCATCGCCCCCTTCACTGGCGGCGTACAGGCTATCCTGGCGGCCACCTCTAGGGACGGTGAGGGGAGAAGGAAGGGAGGAGGGGTTCGCGGCAACGACGACTAGGGTTAGCCCCCCCCCCACCAGTCGACCTGGAGGTGATGGAGGGATGCACAGGCTATCCAACCCTCAAGAATTTGTTGTTTGCCTCTTATCACCACAAGCTATTCGACGCGATGGTGTGTGTTGTGTATGGTGGTGGCATGTTGGATCTAGGTGCTTGTATCTATGTTAGTTCTTGAAAAGGCTTTAAAAACATTGCATAATTAAAGGATTATATGCATGAAATACAAAAAATGTAGTAGATATGTTGAATCTACGGATGGAGCGCTCCTCTCCTCCGCGTGCCGCCGCCCCAAAGAACCCACGCCCCAACTTCGCTCCCGCCACTTCACCCTGTAATTCACATTTCAAGTCGTTCCTCTCTCCTCTGTCCCAATCATGCCCATTGCCCGATTTAGCTCAGTGTCGAGCTTCACCCCATGCCATCCATTCGCAGATTCACCCATTGCCCGATTTAGCTCAGTGTTGAGCTGACACACGCAATAGCAGGCCTATAACACGTACGTCCCTGGTGGGGGCCCCTCCGTTCCGGGGGCCCGGGGCGGCCGCCCCTCCTGCCCCCCCCATCAGGACCGGGCCTGCTAGTGACGAACCTGCGAAGGTGATTCCTTGATCCATTGTCCCAGGCACCACCACATGAAGCCGCCTCCTGGCCCGCCATCCCTGACGGAAGGTACATCGCCGCTGCCACCATGTCCGAAGCCTCTGCTCCGGGGCCCTTGCATTGTAGATCTCTACCGAGGCCGCTATCCCCATGTTGTCGCCGGACAGGAGAGCGCACCGCCGGAAGGAGCATCCACGACAAGAAGATCACGTGTTGCCATGCACCGCCCCTCCAGGAAATAGCGCCATGGCCACGGGACGCGAGATCCCCATCGCCCCCTTCACTGGCGGCGTACAGGCTATCCTGGCGGCCACCTCTA
>NC_041382.1:95149426-95184112 GCF_002162155.2 Triticum dicoccoides | reverse complement strand
CGTGGATTCGCCCATTGCCCGATTTAGCTCAGTGTGAAGCTGACCCCCCACGCCATCCATTCGCGGATTCGCCCATTGTTTCCGCAACGGCGGCCAGCGGCAGCGGCAACGTGAGCGAAAACGAGGGCCGTACAATTTCTGGCATGGCCCGAGCCTACATTACCGCCCGAGCCCCCGGCACTGCAAAGGTTTGGGCGTTGCGCCATCGATCGCGCCCGCTGCCTGCGCCTGCGCCGGTTGATTGATTCGGGCACGCGGTCCCGGCCATGGCGCAACTGCCGCCCAAGATCCCCACCATGGCGCCGGCCTGGCCGGAGTTCGGGGGCGGGCACCACCACAGCGCCCACGCCCGCCACAACCATCACCAACGCAGCCCCTCCACGGGCGCCTCCCTCGCCGAGTCAATGCCGCCGCTCCCGCCCCCGGTGCCCGCCAGTGGGGACGGGGCGCAGCAGCAGCCTTCCTGGGTCGACGAGTTCCTCGACTTCTCGGCCGCCAAGCGTGGCGCGCACCGCCGCACGGTCAGCGACTCCATCGCCTTCCTCGACGACAGCAATGCCGCCATCGGGGAGAACGAGCTCGACCGCCTCGACGACAACCAACTCATGTCCATTTTTTCCGACGAGTTGGCCCCACAGCGGCAAGCGCAGGCGGCGAGCGCGTCGTCGCCGTCTGATCACAACAGCATCAACGACGGGAAGCAGGACAAGGGCGACACCGAGGAGGCGCAGAGCGAATGCAATGGCGATGGCGCGGCGCCTGGGCAGCTGTCCTCGCCCGCCACAGTCGATCCCAAGTGGGTCAAGAGGTGATTTTTTTTCCTTTTACTATTAGAATTACGACAATGCATAGGTCCGAAACGAAGAATTGTCTGATTTCCCAGCGTCCTCGGCGCCACATTCACAGGATCCTTGCAAATCGGCAGTCGGCACAGCGGTCACGCGTGCGCAAGCTGCAGTACATCTCGGAGCTTGAGCGCAGCGTCACGTCGCTCCAGGTCCATCGAATTTCGAGCTTGATTTCCCTGCCTCCAAAGAAAAAACACACACCATGAATTGACCTGGAAACTGTGCTCCCGAGCAGACGGAGGTGTCGGCATTGTCCCCGCGTGTGGCATTCCTCGACCACCAACGCTCACTGCTGACGCTGGGGAACAGCCACCTCAAGCAGCGCATTGCGGCGCTCGCGCGGGACAAGATCTTCAAAGATGGTGACCGGCATTGCCACCCCTCGCAATTTATTTCGAAATTTCTCACCGGCCACCGTCCGAATTCAGTTCAAAGCAATCCACCCCTTTGCTAACTAACTCTCTGTGCGTGAACGAATCTGTTGTGCGTGCTCAGCTCATCAGGAGGCACTGAAGAAGGAGATAGAGAGGCTGAGGCAAATCTACCAGCAGCAGAGCCTTAGGAACGTAGAACCCCCGGCACACGACGACGGCCCCCTGGCCCGCAGCGACAACAATGGCTTGATCGCCGGCGAGGGGACCGCCGCACCCTCATGATCAAGATCCGGCCCGTCGGCCTCAGGACAACCAAGTGTTGTCGCTATGCTTCTTGCTGTTGTTTTAGGATTTGGTGCATTCCATTGGCTTGGTTTGCATTCTTCGGGGTGTGATGAGATTATGTATGCAACTCAGTTTGTTCATTCCGATGGGTGGTTGCTAATTTGTTCATTCTCGGGTCCTCTGTCTGCTCCTGATTATTCTTCTCTACTTCCCCTGATCTGTAATTTTTTCCCCGACATTTTGGGCGAAGGTTGTAGCTAAGGATTTGTAACTCAGATTGGTTGAGGTCGAGTGGTTTCATTGCTTGGCGGGTTTTGTTCTATTTCTGGTCAATCAAATGTGATGTTTTCTCCGTCCACTGTTCATACATTGCTAGTTTTTTTCTTGCACCCATGACCAAACTTGTAGTAACATGTAAGGTTCATGCGTAGGTCCCTGCCTGCTTTACATTGACTAGGTAATTGTCCGTGCTTTGCTATGAGACAATAGACAATTTTAATATTTTCACATAAATCATGTCTAACACACAATTTTACGATCCTCATGTATATCAAACAACACTACAAATCATTCAGTCCAACACAGCTTTGCAAAAGATCATATTGTTTATTTTTTTCATCACAACAATATGTATAACACACATATGTACAAATGAGAAACAATAGTTTTTTAGAAAAGGAGGATGACCCCGGCCTCTGCATCTGGGCGATGCATATGACCACTTTATTAATTATTCTTACAAGACTTTACAAAGTCATACAACAGTAAGACTAAAGCCGCCATCTAAGCAACAAACTGTCGCTACACCTATCCAGTTGATGAAGGGGCGCAGATAGCCTGGGTCTAATACCAAACAGACATCGCAGCCAAGCCTAACATCTAAGACCTGAGACCCCAATCTAGCCACTTGCCGGGTCTGAGGCACACGCTGGTCCGGCGTGCTCTCAGAGGCCGCCGCCGCCAACTGCCACCACTCCATCTTCAGAACTGTACTGATGCATCAACCTTGCTCGGTCCAGCTATCATCGACGTCACCATGGCGCCCAACCACACCTCCTCCCTGCGCGCAAACAGCTGAACACGTCGCGGTCGCCACCGATACACCTCAGCGCCATGCTGCCAAGTACCACCAGCCGACACAACTTGAAGCCCTTGGAGGATCTGTCGTGCGTAGCACCTGCCGACAAGGCATGACCAAGCGTAGCACCTGTCGGTCAGGCATGACTTGACATCTCCACCGAAGCTCCGTGCAAGACGAAGCCGCTCCACCTCCTGCCTCTGACTTCCAGCGCTGCTCCACAAAATGATGCTCCCAAGAGAGAAACGACACCGCAGTGCCGCCATCGTCCGGTCTGGAACACCAGATCCTAGGGTTTCCCCCGGAGCAATACGAGTGGATCGATGGTAGTCACATGACGATGCCTTCATCAAGGTAACGACGTGGAACACCGCCGTCGCCCGCCGTCGGCTCGGTTTTAACCGGCAACTACGTCTCCCCGACTCGCAGCTGGTGCCAGATGACGGATCCCGAGATCCGAACACCCAGCCTCAGGCCGACCACCTCTGACGGAAGAGATGACCACCACCACCGGCTGCACCGGTCAGAACAGATCTGATCGGAGGTGCCGCCGACGAGACCACCAGGCCCTCCACACCGCCGTCGCCGATTTGAAGGCAGCATGCACGCCACCGCAGCCAAGACGGCTGCCGCCGCCAGTAGCCGCCGCCGCCGCCCGAAGGGCCATCTGCAGCGCCCGCAGCCCTGGCCTCCGCCGCACCAAGCCATCGCTGTCCGAGGACGGGCCGGCCTCCCGCCGCCTGCAGCCATCCGCCGCGCCGCAGATCCCAGATCGGTCGCGCCACCACACGCCTTGGGGTCCGCCCCACCTCGAAGACGCGCGAGAGAGGAGATCCCCCGCCACCACCGTCGGTCCCCGGCTTAGCCCGACGGCATCTTCCGGCGGCGGCGGAGGGAGAGGAGGAGGGAGTTTGCGGCGGCGGCGGCTAGGTTTCTGGCCGCCCGAGTCGCCCTAGGAGGAGGACGACGCGGGTGATAGGGTGTTTCAAAATCGGTCTTCTGAGTCGACCAGTTGTTGGAATCTTGGGCTAGGAGAGATCTGACCCGGCGATCACGCTCCCATAGCTAACAATAGTAGAGCAACTAAAAATAATAGTAGTAGAAGTACACGCTACCGTAGCTAGCACACAACTTAATTTTGTCTATCTATGCGTATGCATTAGCAACAACGGTATTAGACACATGCCCCTCTCTGATTATGCATTAGCAGAAGCAGCACATCAGCGGCATCAATCGGTCACAAGAAAATAATCGCTCCATCTCTCTCTCTCAACGCCCGAGGCCTGGTTCATCTTGCGAAATCATGCACAACTCCGGTTGCTGCTCCTCGTCGGCATCACAATTTCGTGCCTGGGTAAAACTGCTCTGGCCCTGCGCCTTTCTCACACATGCACACACTCTCTCTCCCATACGGAGCAGCAGAAACCAGCAAGCCCACGCCGGCGTTGGCCCCCTGTCCGTCCCTCTATTCTCTCCCTACACCTCGAAACGAACTGATCCCCTCCAGCAGTGGCCGATAGCACCTTCCTTCTAGCTCCTCCCGATATCCAGCCTTGGCGGCCACGCAAACGCGTGGATCCAGAAAAGACACTCTGTTCTGCTCGATTTGAAAAAAAATAGAGGGAAGGGAACGAACCTGTAACGCGGATGAGAAGGATCGTAGTGGATTGGCGGAGGAGATCAAAGGCGTGGCGGCGCCAGGAGCCAGGTGGACGGCAGCGGGAAACCCTAGTATGCACCAGGAATACAAAGAGAGATGGGAGAGATTGTGTGCATGCCTGCATGGAGGAGTTTTGGCTGAGAATTAGGGAGACAAATTAGAGCGTAATTTGAGACTGTTTTTTTGAACTTGAGGCTACTTTTCTTCTTGAAAACCTATGAAAGGAAAGTCAGAGATGAAAGGGGCGAAAAAAAAATCAAAACATAGCGATGCGGAGGAGGTCGGACGAAGCCCACGACGTAAGATGGGAAACGGAACGCTCCGTTCCTTTTAGGTAGGAGAAGAGATAAGCAGATTTATTACGGTGTCACATGCAGGGCAGCTGCAACTAGAGTGTGAAGCGAACATGCAAGGGGGCATGTCATTCCTTGCTGTTCCATAATAATAGGGATATTAAAATGCAATGACAACGAGAGGGGGAGGAGAGGGAAAAAAATTATATGAGACCAGGTCTCACGGTTAGCAGATGAGATCCGTCCTGATGGATGACACGTGGCATTCTCAAATCACAAAGCATCTAATCTTTTGCCCCCCTGATTTTAAGTAGGGGGTGAGAGATGCTTTGTGATTTGTGAATAACACGTGTTATCCATAAGGATGGGTCTCACGTGAGACCTGATTTTATAAAATTCTTTTTCGAGGGAAGGTGCCTTACTTTTAGTGCAAGGGATAGGCATGCATGTTCCTGTGGGTCACGCGTATGTGCGTGCCGGCTGTACCCGTACGTATCCGCCGATGCAAGTTACCCTGCCCCTGCCACTGTCAGGGTTGGGTCTGGCGTACATAGCCGGTATCCAGCCGTGTTGGCGAGGTTGGTTCTGGCTTGTTGTCAGCTAGCCAGCCCGAGAGGGACCAAAGGTTTGGACAAATCTCACACCACCATGCCAACAATGGATTACTGGGTTGCGACTCGTCATTTCTTTCCTCGGGCCTTAGAGTAACTCCAACGGGCCGATTCAAATCGACGATGCTTTTATTCGCTTTTTGTTCGTTTGGGTCGACCGTCCGCCGGACGTCCGCCCTCTTTTAGATTTGGGTCGACAGTACGCCCAACGCGTCAGCTCATTTCATGATCACACGCGCTTTAGATCATGCCAGCGGCCATGTCGTCGTTCTGGTTTTGGCGCTCCAGCGCGCGGGGGAAAATCGGCCTAGCGCGCGCTAGTTTTGGTGCTCCAGCGCGTGGGAAAGCCCGGCGCTCGTTATAAAAAGGAGCTTCCTCCACACTCTGTCCGCCGCCCACTCGTCTCGCCCCCTCTCACTAGCCTCGCCGCCTCTGCGCCACCATGTTGATGCGCCACCTGGGCGCTTCGGATTTTCGCGGAGTCCGCGAGCGCCGCTTCCGCGACTTCTCCTTCGAGATCTGATCTGGCGAGAAACGTCTCATCCTCGGCACCTTCGACACCGCATAGGAGGCGCCCCGCACGCACGACGCGGCGGCGTGGCGCCTCCTGAGGCCTCGTCGGGAGATGAATTTTCCCGACGTGTCGAGCCAGCGGGCGCAGAATCTCGCACCTCTCCCGTGGCTTTTCACCAACGAGGATCGTTGTGTCCACCGGAGGCGGCAGCGTTGCCTCGCCATCGCTGAGATGAACATGGAAGCCATGGTGGTGTGGCGCGAATGCTTCCCACGGGACATCATCGGCGAGCGCCAGTTCTACAAGCAATGGAGGACGGAGAGGGAGGCGAGGAGGACGGAGCAAGCCGCCTATCGGGAGGACAAGCATGCGCGGAAGCAGGCCGCTCAATTAAAACTGAAGCTACGAGAAACGTCGGGGCGGGACTTTGATGACGAGGGGTATGCTGACGCCTACATTCAGACGTCGGAGAAGGACATTACCGAGCCGGAGTCGGAAAGCGACGAGTAGTTGATCTTTTGTATTATCTGTGTACGCTAGAACTATCTATGTATCCTTTTTCTATCAGAAAAAATGGCCGGCGGCGTCGACGGCGAAGCTGGCGGGCGAGGGTGCGCTATTGGATGTGGAGAGGCCAATGTGCCACCGACCAGCGGGCCCGGGGAGGAAAGAGGGCAACCGCGCGCGTCCGGCTTGTGTCAGCGCCGACACAAATCCGGCTCAAAAATGGACCGGGAATGGGTCGCCAGGCGGACGAAAGCGGACGCGCGTCCGTCTGGATTGGCGCATTGGGCCGGCTTTTCTGTTCGCCCCGATCCAAACGGACGGCGACAGATGAAATGGATCGCCTTATTGGAGTTACTCTTATGGCTAGCTTTTCTACTAGGACTTAGGACTTGGGCCAACTCCAGTGCTAGACCCCAAATCGCCCGGTTTCTTTCGTTTCAGGCAAAACTCAGCCTAACGGGCATTCTGCTTTTTATCCGCCGGATCCACAACCTGAAGCAAATTTGGGCCACAAATACGTCTAGATGAATGATCTTGTTGGTTGCTCTCGCCCGCTCTTTGGCCCATAAATCAATGATCGCATGCCTCGCTCACTGTGACACCCTGGATTTTGCCCTTTTTCTTTTTCTTGGATTTATTGGATATTTAGATTTGCATTTAAATTTTCACTCAATTCTTTTGGACTTACCACTTGGAAATTCTTTTGGTTTTCTTCCAAGTGGGTCCTATCATCTCTAAACACTCTCTTGACCTCATCCCTCTCAAAGTTATGCCATGAAATGATTTTATTTAATGGCATAATATTCATTTTCATTTTGAAAATGAAGGTTTTCTCAATCTGCTATGAAGCAACCCTCATTTTTCTTCCTTGGAATATTCCCAATAAATTTCCAAATATTCTTTGGATCATGCCTCACCTTCCCATGCAAAAATATGCCATAGTCATTTGGAGAATTTTAGCTCAAGAAATTATTTTGACTTCTGGACAATAAGGGCACTTTGTGAAGCAAGTGCATTTTTACTTGATCCTCTTGGGATGAAATGTTTACCACATGACTACCTTCCTACCAGAAGCTTAACCACCCAATTTCACTGTCTAACTCCCAGTAATTTTCTCTCCAGTTCCATCACAATTTTCTGCCCAGAAACTTATCTGCTTTCTCAAGTCTTGTATAGTGGCGAGGTGGCAAGCCAAGGGCACTTTGCAGCACCCCGTCGAAGGGACAACACCCTAGACACAGTCTGGCAGCCCTAGCATACCGCATGCGCTAGTGCACGCGGTGACCGCGCATGAACGCGGTGTTCGACAGTCGATCGACGCGCTATGAGTGTCGGGACCCCTATGCCGCCGCCCGTTCGCCCTCCTCGTGCCACCACAACGTGTCCTTGCCACTCAGCATCTTCTTCCACCTAGCACCTCTTTGTAGCTCCCCAACGTTGGCGGCCTGCATGACAGACGCGGACATAGCGAGTCCTAACGACACAGTGCGCCCGCATGAGTGACTTGTCCCACCCGAGCCCTGTAGTTTGGCCGCGTCCCTCCACTGTGCTTGGCGCCATGCTTCTGCTCCTACGCGTCGAGCCCGAGCTCCTCCCTCTCTCCTTATCTTATCCAGAAGCCTCTCCGGTGGAGCTCGAGCTCAGCCACCTCGCCACCTATAAATACATCACGTCTCGAGCCCTTCTAGCCATCCACATCTTCTCCTCTAGCCACAAATCAAGCTTCTACCTAGTGCGGCAAGGACAGGAAGGCCTCCTACCATCCGACATCACCAGAGTTGGCCGCAGATCCCCCTCGGTCGCCCTCCTGCTCCGGTGCTCTCTGACCTCGCTCTCCTGTCCCATCGAGTTCGTGTTGTTCTCCTGAGCACGATGGTGCCGTCGGTTCGCCGGATTGACACCAGAATCGCCAACTTCGACGAGCTCCACCGCCCACCTTCTCTGGAGATGACCGTTCCGATGTTATCATTGAGGTACGCCCGTGCTCGCCTTAATACGCTAGGTCCCCCCCCCTTCTCTCCGGCAGTCGTCGTAGCCTCCTCACCAGAGAACCACCAGCGACAGCGCCGCCTCTTTTGTTTCCCCCCTCTCTTCCTCAAACCTGATAGGAGGCCCCACCCGTCAGCCTCCCTCTCTCTCTCTCTCTCTCTCTCTCTCTCTCTCTCTCTCTCTCTCTCGCCCGAAGGGGTATAAGTGGAGACGTATCTGAAAATACGCCTTCGACGTGGCCTCTTTTGGAATCTCTAATTTTCAGTTAAATTCATATATTTTGATCAGAACTTTGACCAGCAATATCTCCTAATCTATAAGTCCAAATGAGTTGATTCTTTTTGCACTAGTTTTGTTAGTGTATTGGTAGTGCACAAAGACGATCAATGATCCTGTCGCCCCGCCTCGCGGACTTACGGCAAGGGTCAGGCCCATTCCTCTCCTAGGCGGTCTGCCTGCCTAGCTGTCGGTGTCAAAACCGGCGGATCTCGGGTAGGGGTCCCGAACTGTGCGTCTAGGATCAATGGTAACAGGAGGCAGGGGACACGATGTTTACCCAGGTTCGGGCCCTCTTGATGGAGGTAATACCCTACATCCTGCTTGATTGATATTGATGATATGAGTATTACAAGAGTTGATCTACCACGAGATCGTAGAGGCTAAACCCTTGAAGCTAGCCTATGGTATGATTGTTGTATATAATCTATCGACTAGTCTGGCCTCGGTTTATATAATGCACCAGAGGCCTAGGATAACAAGTGTCCTAGCCGAATACGCCGGTGGGGAGGAGTCCTTGTCTTGATCATCAAGTCTTGTGGAATCTTCCATGTATGCAGCAGCTGTCCGAACTGGCCCATGAGTATACGGCCATGGGGGTCCTCGACCCAATCTAACAGATCGGGAGACGACATGGTGAGTACCCCCTAGTCCAGGACACTCTCAGTAGCCCCCTGAACCGGTCTTCAAGTTAGGGACGCTCCTCGATTCTTCCGAACTGTTCTTCATCTTCGGTTGTCGGTCTTGAGGATCGCCGAAATGCATTCGGCGAGTTTACATGTCGGGTATCCGAGGAGCCCCTTTAAGTTTCCGGCCTTTATCAATGCCTTGTTATTTTTATGCCACACCTCGGGTTTGAAGTTGTTCCCGGGAGGCAATGTCCTCTTGCGTCCGAGCTCTAACGTGGGACTGCATTCGAGGTATCTTTTGCAGCCGAGCACCAATGCCGGACTGCTTCCGAGCTCCAACGCCAAAATGTATCCGAGCTCCAACGCCGAACTGTGTCCAAGCTCCAACGCCGGACTATATCCAAGATGTCATAGATCATCTTGGTCCAAAAAAGTTGAAGGAGTTTAGCCGAGCTTAATGCTGGAAATGCCCTCTATGGAGCCAGCCACTAGCGCTCGAGCTTTATGCCGGACTACTTCCGAGGTGGTGCAATTTATTCTATGTCGAGATATACAGCCAGTAGCCCTCAAGGTGTGTATCGGTCTAAAACCCGAGATGCACCTGAAGGATGACGAAGACCGCTGATCCCAGTAGCCGCTGAGACCCAGGTTGATTTGCAAAATCGGCCTCAGGATCAAGTCCTAGCTCGGCAGAATACTTCGGGACACAAAAAGCGACGTGCTCAGTCCTCGAGACTCAGGTTGGGTGCGGCCGACCAACTTGAGGATCAAAATCTCCTCAGAAACTATATTGCACATAAAATTTTCTGCATTGGACAGGCAATGCAGTAGCCCCCGAGACACTGGTCGGGTGGCAACACCAGATCAGGGAATCGATGTGCCCCTTTAATATTTGTAAATAATAAGCCCGAAGCCCAGTAGCCCCCGAGCCTTAATGCGGGCACGGGTGGCCGAATTAAGGATCGATATCCATAGTAAAATAAAAAATTATGTGTAATGACTTTATGTATCCAAGTACTTTACGTCATTAATGCTCGGATCCGTATTGTACAAAACTTTGTTGACCGACCATCGACTTCCACCTCCTCGGCCAGTAGCCGAGGAGTGTTTGTCCTACTTTATAAAGCCTTTATGAGGGCAAAGATTTACGACAAACAAGGCAATCTGGCCTACGGTTTTGTAAACAAAGGTACGCAGAGAGATATGTTATATTACTGTTTAACATAAGAAATGTCTTCCAAAGAAAATAGTCCCGCTATCGGTTCCTTTCTTTGGGTTGTCATGCTAAGCATGATCATGAAACCTCAGCTCTAATGTAAGAGCAAAATATCGAGGATTTAGTTTGGGAGGCCAGTTAATAGCCCCCGATAGTGTTCGGCGGCAGTCGAGGTCCAGCCGTAAACACTTCGGCCATTGTTATGAATGGTCCGTCATTTAACACAGTCATCGGATCGCTGACCAGTTTACGCTTATTGTGACAGTCAGTTTTCAACTTTCTCCACTGAGGTGCTTAACCATGTGAGCTGGAAGCACAATCGTAGTGGTTCTCCCTTTGCACGCCTAGCCGAACAAAGCGGAACGTAGGAAGCAAGTGCAGGAGCCGGGCAACCCAACTATTGACCGAAGACACATTTCGAAACCGATGCATATATAGCAATATCCGAGAATGTTTTTGCCGAATCTCTAAAGGTGTCCGGCATTGCACTGCGAGACTTGTGCTGAAAACACACAAATAGTATAAAAGTGCCAAAAAGCTTGGAAAACCAAAAAACGTCAGTAAAAACATGACGTCCGAACAAGATCAATTATTCGGTGCCAATCCGGAAATTGGAAGAGAAAGAAAAATTTGTGCTTCTATCGTGTTTTGACAACGACCAAGAAGAAAACACATTTACAGCTCATATATAAATTTTAAGAGCCCCCAAGTGACTTGGGTAAGAATTTTATGTATAATGGTTGTATGTACCGAAGTACTAATATCATATCTTTGTTCACCCGAACTTTAAATGCGTCTTAACCGTCCATCGGCTTTACTCCACCCGTCGAGAATATCGACAGTGTTTCCGATAACCAGGCAACCGGGCCATAAGGCTGTAACAGAAAAAGTGCACTCAGGGAACTTATGCTATATTACAGACAAAGTGTAAGAAGCGTCTTCAAAGAAAATAGTACCCCCACCGATACCTTTCTTCGGTGCTCATTATTACTATGAGACTTGTGCAATATATTTTTTATACTCATGAGTTCCATTGTGTGCCGACCATGATTGAAAACAATAAGAGCGCTAGCTTTCGGCTTCACCCAGTCTAAGGTCAGAGCTCGGAGGACCCGGTCGTGACAATCGCAGAGGTGCTCCCTTTACTCCCTAGCCGAACAATCGGGAACGTAGGGGTAAGCACAGGAGCCAGGCAATCCAGCTTGCAAATCGCTTAAGTCAATATGGTGCATATTGTGGCGTAATACACGAACAAGGAACGAAGCCATACAAGTATAATCATATGCAAGAGGAAAAGCTTCATAAAGGAAGACCCCAAATAAACCGGGTATTTGAATTTGTGCGTCACAAACAAAGTTTGGACAAGGAAATTTTTTTACAAGCAACTTTTTTCCAAAAAAGTATAATGCTTGGTCGAACCGAACATAAGTTAAAAATTTAAAACTTTGAGCATGAAGGCAACTTAGCTAGTTAATGTGTTCAGTATTGATGACGCGGCCCGAGCTTGATGCGGGACAAGGTTCCATCCCTCAAGCCGGTCCCAAGGTGGCGGAGCAAAGAGCTCGCCACTCCGAAGTGGTGACATAGCACGGGCAATGCAAGCCGGCAGAGTGATGCCAAAGGCCCTAGCATGAGGTAATGAAGTGTTGACGAAGCCCCCCGTCCAGCCGAGGTGACGTGGTATGTTAGTACGCCGAGTTGACGATACTGCCCAACCTAGATCATTTTCCTGTGCACAAAAATAGTGCAAACCGGAGATAATTGTAATAATAATAATAATTAAAAAAATCGTTGCATAATAAATAATTTATGCAAAGTGAGTAATAAAAGAATTATGGCCTGGCGCCAAAGTAAATGTCGATGCAGGGCGTTGGCGTGATGCGGTAAAGGCGTGGCAAAGCCTGAATTCACAGGTCGGTCCGAGTTCCGGATGCGGCGTTCGCCGGACTATGTACGGAGACTGACCGAACCACCATGCGACCGTCGTTAATGCGGCCACCATTTGATATACCTGTCTACATATGATGGAGAAACCAGAGTAATACTTGGGAAAAATGAACCCAAACAAGCAAAAAATACTAGGATTAATAGCACCTGGTTTATTTGCTGTAGCAATCCGAAGAAAGGTGATTCCGAAAATTGGGACTCGATCCGCACACCCATTGCCTGATGGGAAATAAAGCGACGGTATGGCGATGCTGGCAAAGGTTGGCTCGCCGAGGCAAAGCCCTCGGTCTAGCTAACGTGACGGAGCTGGTCGGCTAGTGACGCCGAAGTCTCCAGAGTAGGTTGATGAAGAGATGGCGAAGCCCCCAGTCCAGCCGAGATGTCGAAGCCTCGATGTCAGCCGATGAGTCGAAGTAGGTCGGCGTGATGGACACCAGCTTGAAGAAGCAATAATGCGGCCCTGCCGATGCAGGTCGTGACATGGTCGATGTCGGCTTGATGAAGTGACCGTGCAGCGATGCCGGTATGCCCGCTCCGTGTGATCCGTGGGGCGGCGATGTTGGTGATGATTTACCCTTCGCGATGCCGGACTCTTGTTCGGCTTGCCGAGATGATGATCCGAAGAAGTTGAGCTTGGCTCAACAAAGTGACGACGTGTCTAGCGCGGGTCGGCAGCCTTGGAGCAATATTGCCGGACTGGTTTGACACCAGCATGATGATGAAGATGACCTCAGGGGAGGCTTAAAAATTTACGGGCATGTGTTTAAAAACAATGCACAATACCCTAGAAGAGAATTCCTCTAAAAAGGTTGTCCAATATCATGTTCATAAAGAAACATGAATTCGGGTCGGATCCGTATTCGCGCAGAAAACGGATCCGAAAATTGGTCCACTCATCGGAAGGTACCCAGAGTTTGAACCATCAGATCGAGCTGAAATTTGGAGGGGTGGTAGATATGGGAATTCCGCAGTAGATGAACGGTTGGATCTTCCAAAGGACCTCCGAGCTGGGCTCTGGAGACCACGCCCTAAACTCGTCCAGATTCTCGTCCAGATTTGACACGGTTCCGGTATATCGTAGATTGTCGGAGATTCCTCATCGGAACTCGACAAAATTTTGCATGGCTGTTGTAGATGTAATTCCGCACTATTCCACCGAAGCAATGTTCAAACCAACACTCGAGGAGGTGGTGACGGCGAATACAAGTTCGCTGTCCATAAAAACAATACGGTCGCCCGAAGGCAATGTTGATGTTGAGCCCTCGAGCTCCATGAATGACTCCTCTATGATCATGATAGAGATCGGAGTTGATGTTTATGAAGGCCCCCGTTCGAATCATGACGATCGGAGATGGAGCACGGTCCTCGGTCGAGCCAAGGTGACCAGTCGAGCCGGCAACGAAGATGCCAGCGTCGCAGTTGACCTGCGGGCGAGCCATTGATCCTTTTGCCGATCACACAGCGGAACTCTCAATGAAAGCACCAATGTCGGTGTCAAAACCAGCGGATCTCGGGTAGGGGTCCCGAACTGTGCGTCTAGGATCGATGGTAACAGGAGGCAGGGGACATGATGTTTACCCAGGTTCGGGCCCTCTTGATGGAGGTAATACCCTACGTCCTGCTTGATTGATATTGATGATATGAGTATTACAAGAGTTGATCTACCACGAGATCGTAGAGGCTAAACCCTAGAAGCTAGCCTATGGTATGATTGTTGTATATAATCTATCAACTAGTCTGGCCTTGGTTTATATAATGCACCAGAGGCCTAGGATAACAAGAGTCCTAGCCGAATACGCCGGTGGGGAGGAGTCCTTGTCTTGATCACCAAGTCTTGTGGAATCTTCCATGTATGCGGCAGCTGTCCGAACTGGCCCATGAGTATACGGCCATGGGGGTCCTCGGCCCAATCTAACAGATCGGGAGACGACGTGGTGAGTACCCCCTAGTCCAGGACACCATCACTAGCCGTGCCACGTAGTTATCTCGCTGGTACCCTCACGGTCAACCTGACTTCAGTAACTCTCACGGGTACCCCTCGGGGTCGACCCGACTTCAACAAGGGACTGAGGTAAACTCAAGGTATCCGTGTGTCCATAACATCAAGGGGGAATCCGAGGAATCACCATCGATGGATTCCCACTCGATGTAACCATCAAGGTGAACTTGGAGGAGTCGCCCTCGATAGGTTCACAGTTGAGGGGTTGCACGACAGAGGCATAATCGGAGGTGGTGAAAGAGGAATCACCCTCGGTAACCATAATAGACTAGCTATGCTACAGAGGTATCATCAGGAGTGCGATACAAGGTATCACCCTCGACACTCGATAGTAGCTCAGCATAGTCGTACAACTAAGGGCAGTGCCAGTGATGTGCCGATATCTGCTCGTTGATCACATTGATCGAGTCACTAGTAACAAAGCGAGGCAACAAGGACAAGGGTGAGGGGTCACTGATGGATCACTAACCAACCTATACTAAGCATACATGATAACAGCTAAGGTAACAACAACAGGTTACAAAAGTAGGCTATGCATCAGAATAGGAACTATTGAACAACAGTAGAAAAAACTAATACAAGTGATACGTCTCCGTCGTATCTACTTTTCCAAACACTTTTGCCCTTATTTTGGACTCTAACTTGCATGATTTGAATGGAACTAACCCGGACTGACGCTGTTTTCAGCAGAATTACCATGGTGTTATTTATGTGCAGAAATAAAAGTTCTCGGAATGACCTGAAACTGCACGGAACAATTTTTCAGAAATAATAAAAAATCCTTGCAAAAGATGAAGGCCAGGGGGCCCACCACCTGTCCATGAGGGTGGGGGCGCGCCCCCTACCTCGTGGGCCCCCTGGAGCTCTTCCGACTCCAACTCCAACTCTATATATTTGGTTTCGGGGAGAAAAAATTAGAGAGAAGAAATCATCGCGTTTTACGATACGGAGCCACCGCCAAGCCCTAAAACCTCTAGGGAGGGCTGATCAGGAGTCCGTTCGGGGCTCCGGAGAGGGGAATTCGTCGCCATCGTCATCATCAACCATCCTCCATCACCAATTTCATGATGCTCACCGTCGTGCCTGAGTAATTCCATCGTAGGCTTGCTGGACGGTGATGGGTTGGATGAGATCTATCATGTAATCGAGTTAGTTTTGTTAGGGTTTGATCCCTAGTATCCACTATGTTATGAGATTGATGTTGCTATGGCTTTGCTATGCTTAATGCTTGTCAGTAGGGCCCGAGTGCCATGATTTCAGATCTGAGCCTATTATGTTTTCATCAATATATGAGAGTTCTTGATCCTATCTTGCAAGTCTATAGTCACCTATTATGTGTTATGATCCGTTAACCCCGAAGTGACAATAATCGGGATACCTACCGGTGATGACCATAGTTTGAGGAGTTCATGTATTCACTATGTGTTAATGCTTTGTTCCGGTACTCTATTAAAAGGAGGCCTTAATATCCCTTAGTTTCCATAAGGACCCCGCTGCCACGGGAGGGTAGGACAAAAGATGTCATGCAAGTTCTTTTCCATAAGCACGTATGACTATATTCGGAATACATGCCTACATTACATCAATGAACTAGAGCTAGTTTTGTGTCACCCTAGGTTATGACTGTTACATGATGAACCGCATCCAGCATAATTCTCCATCACTGATCCATTGCCTACGAGCTTTCCACATATTGTTCTCCGCTTATTTACTTTTCCGCTGCTATTGCTATCATCACTACAAAATACCAAAAACATTACTTTTGCTACTGTTACCTTTTGCTACGGTTACCACTACTATCATATTACTTTGCTACTAAACACTTTGCTGCAGATACTAAGTTTCCAGGTGTGGTTGAATTGACAACTCAGCTGCTAATACTTGAGAATATTCTTTGGCTCCCCTAGTGTCGAATCAATAAAATTTGGGTTGAATACTCTACCCTCGAAAACTGTTGCGATCCCCTATACTTGTGGGTTATCAAGACTATTTTCTGGCGCTGTTGCCGGGGAGCATAGCTCTATTCTTTGAGTCACTTGGGAGTTATATCCGCTTATCATTATGAAGAACTTGAGAGATCCAAAAACCAAGATTTATCCCTCAACTACGAGGGGAGGTAAGGAACTGCGATCTAGCTCTGCACTTGATTCACCTTCTGTTATGAGTAAGCTTGCGACACCTAAACCTGCTTCTGCTATTCGTTCTGATATGTCGCATGTTATTGATGATGCCACATCTGCTATGCATGATACTTATGATGAAACTACTTCTGTGCTTGATACTACTGTGCCACTTGGTGAATTTCTTGATGAACAACTTGCTAGGGCTGGAGAGAATGAAAATATTGAATCTGATAATAATGATGAAATTGATGATGAATACTTACCTGTTATTCCTGAGGGTTATGTTTTTGATAAAGAAGCTTCTTTAGCTATTTTAGGTTGCAAAGATAGATACGAACTCAAGAGGTTATTAGCTAAATGGAATCAGCAATCTCTAAATGCTAGAATGAAACCTGACCCTGCTTTTGCTACTTCACCTATCTGTGTTACTGATAAGGATTATGAATTCTCTGTTGATCCTGATATAATTACTTTGGTTGAATCTGATCCTTTTCATGGCTATGAATCTGAAACTGTTGTGGCACATCTTACTAAATTAAATGATATAGCTACCCTGTTTACTAATGATGAGAGAACTCGCTACTTTTATATCCTTAAAATATTTCCGTTCTCATTAAAGGGTGATGCTAAGATATGGTTTAATTCTCTTGATCCTGGTTGTGTGTGTAGTCCCCAGGATATGATTTATTACTTCTCTGCTAAATATTTCCCTGCTCATAAGAAACAAGCTCCTTTAAGGGATATATATAATTTTGTGCAAATTGAAGAAGAGAGTCTCCCACAAGCTTGGGGGAGGCTTCTCAAATTACTTAATGCTTTGCCTGATCATCCTCTTAAGAAAAATGAAATACTTGATATCTTTTATAATGGACTAACCGATGCTTCCAGAGATTACCTGGACAGTTGTGTTGGTTCTGTTTTCAGGGAAAGAACACCGGATGTAGCTGAAATTCTATTGAATAATATGTTGACAAATGAAAATAATTGGACACCTCCTGAGCCAGTTCCTGAGCCTATTCCTAAACAAACTCCGAAGAAGAGAGGTATTCTATTTCTTAGTCCTAAAGATATGCAAGAGGCAAAGAAATCTATGAAAGAAAAAGGTATTAAAGCTGAAGATGTTAAGAATTTGCCTCCTATTGAAGAAATACATGGTCTTAATTTACCGCCTATTGAAGAAACATATGATCTTAATCCATTACCTATTGAAGAAACTCGTGGTCTTGATAACCCGACACCGGTAGTAAAGGTAAATTCTCTCTATAGATACGATAAAGCTGAAATCCCATTTACTAAATTGGCTAGCCCATGCTTAGATGAGTTTGATAAATTTATGGCTAAGCAAGAAGACTTTAATGCTTATTTTGGTAGACAATTGAAATACAATTCAAATATGCTTGAACACTTGGGTGATTATATGACTAATGTTAAAGGTGAACTTAAACTTATTAGTAAACATGCTTCTATGGTTACCACTCAAGTAGAACAAGTACTTAAAGCTCAAAATGATTTGCTCAATGAATTGAATAGTAAGAATAATGATAATGCTATTAGAGTGGCTACTAGAACTGGTAGAATGACTCAGGAACCTTTGTATCCTGAAGGACACCCTAAGAGAATTGAGCAAGATTCTCAGAGAAATAATATAGATGCACCTAGTCCTTCTAAAAGGAAGAAAAAGAAAAATGATAGGACTTTTCATGCTTCTAGTAAACCTATCACTGAAACACCTGAGAATCCAAATGATATTTCTATTTCTGATGCTGAAACACAATCTGGTAATGAACCTGAAACTAGTGATAATGTTAATGATAATGTTCATGATGATGCTCAACCTAGTAATGATAATGATATAGAAACTGAACCTGCTGTTGATCTTGATAACCCACAATCAAAGAATCAACGTTATGATAAGAAAGACTTTGTTGCTAGGAAACATGGTAAAGAAAGAGAACCATGGGTTCAGAAACCCATGCCTTTTCCTCCCAAACCATCCAAGAAAAAGGATGATGAGGATTTTGAGCGCTTTGCTGAAATGATTAGACCTATCTTTTTGCATATGCGATTAACTGATATGCTCAAAATGAATCCTTATCTAAGTATATGAAAGATATTGTTACAAATAAAAGAAAGATACCGGAAGCTGAAATTTCCACCATGCTTGCTAATTATACTTTTAAGGGTGGAATGCCAAAGAAACTTGGAGATCCAGGAGTACCCACTATACCATGCTCCATTAAAGGAAACTATGTTAAAACTGTTTTATGTGATCTTGGAGCCGGTGTTAGTGTTACCCCCCTCTCTTTATATCGTAGACTTGATTTGAATAAGTTGACACCTACTGAAATATGTTTGCAAATGGCCGATAAATCAACTGCTATACCTGTCAGTATTTCTGAGGATGTGCCTGTTGTAGTTGCAAACGTCACTATTTTAACGGACTTTGTTACTCTTGATATTTCCGAGGACGATAGTATGTCTATTATTCTTGGAAGACCCTTTTTGAATACTGCAGCGGCTATTATTGATTGCACTAAAGGCAATGTCACTTTTCATGTTAATGTTAATGAGCATATGGTACACTTCCCGAGGAAACAACCTCATGTTCATAGTATCAACTATATTGGAAAAATTCCATCGATTATATTTGGAGGTTTTGAATTTCCTCTTCCTACTGTCAAGAAGAAATATGATATTCTTATTATTGGGGATGTGCATATCCCCGTTGAGGTAACATAGTGTTACTCGAAATTTCCCCGGTTCCATGTTACTCGGAATGAGTTTGTTAACAAGACCTGATCAACCTTGTTAGTGGATTCCTTTTGATGAGCATGAGATGGATGAAACTAGAAGGCACAACCTTCTGTATCCCACTTTTACTTTCTGTTATTTATATTAAATAAAATAAAAAATAGTATTTTTCTGTTTGTTATCTGATTATCCGTGCAATATAAAAATACCCCGAAAATAAAAGTTCTCCAAATGCCCTGAAATTTAAATATGATTTTTTCTAGAATATTTGAGAATATTTGGCACTGAGAACACAGCAGGGGGGTCATCCACCTGGCCACGAGGGTGGAGGGCGCGCCCCTGCCTCGTGGGCCCACGGTGGCCCTCCTCCACTTATACTTTCACCCACACACTCCTTCTTCCTCCCACAAACACGAATAACCAGCTGAAACCCGAGTCCAAGCTCGTTTTGCTGCCATTTTTGATCTCCTTGCTCAAAGCACCTCGCACAAAACTGCTTGGGGAGATTGTTCCTTGGTATGTGACTCCTCCATTGGTCCAATTAGTTTTTGTTCTAGTGCTTTATTCATTGCGAATTTATGCTGCCTAGGTGACCACGTTCTTGAGCTTGCATGTCAAATTTATATGGTTCCAAGTAGTTTTGATGCATGATATAGGCTCTAGGCACTTGTATGAGTAGTTGCTATCAATATTATTGAGTTTGGTTTACTTTTATTTTGAAGTTACTAAAAAAATCAGAATTTTTCAGAGGAAGAAATATGCTTAGGAAAATGTTCCAAGGTGGTTCTTCAAGGAAGCAAGGACCCAGGCTTGCAATGCGTGATGCTGATGAAGAGCCACCAAGAAACGCTCCAGTGCGTCCTTGTGAATGGCCTTCGGAAAACTTTATGGAGCAAGCAGGAATTAAAGAAGAATTTAACGCATATTTGCATAACGCTGATCTTGTGAGCTTCGAGGAAGAGAAGTGCAGCCAGTATCACCAGCTCACTAGTTCCTTTGTGAGGAGGTTTGAATTTTCATCTTCACGTAATTCTCCAACTGTCCTGTTTGATCTTTATGAAAATTCTTACACTATGGAGTTAGAGGATTTTACCACTGCTTGCAAACTTCCACAATGGGGTAGTATCAGGGATCCTAGCAAATCTGAATTTAGAGATTTTCTTGCTAGTATAACTGTGGGGGAATCTAGAGATATGACACAAGCTACCATAGGGAGCATTCACTTTCCTGCTATACATTATTTTGCTCTCTTCATAGGTAGATGCATTAATGGTAAAGATGAAGCATGTCATATGTGTGTTCCCGACCTCAGTATTCTTAGGAGTGCTGTGTTAGGAGACAAATCTTATAATTTGGGAGCCATTGTTGCACGTAGGTTGCATCTTAATAGATTTAATGGAGATTTCTTTGGTGGAATTTATGCAACCCGCATTGCTAATTTTCTTGGTATAGCCATACGTGCTACCTCTTGAGCACTGCATTGGTTTTCCCCTAAGAGGAAGGGATGATGCAGCAAAGTAGCGTAAGTATTTCCCTCAGTTTTTGAGAACCAAGGTATCAATCCAGTAGGAGGCTACGCTGAGTCCCTCGTACCTGCACAAAACAAATAAATCCTCGCAACCAACGCGAATAGGGGTTGTCAATCCCTACATGGCCACTTACGAGAGTGAGATCTGATAGATATGATAAGATAATATTTTTGGTATTTTTGTGGTAAAGATGCAAAGTAAAATAAAGGCAAAGTAAAAAGCAAAGGAAATAACTAAGTAGTAGGAGATTAATATGATAAAGATAGACCCGGGGCCATAGGTTTCACTAGTGGCTTCTCTCGAGAGCATAAGTATTCTACGGTGGGTGAACAAATTACTGTTGAGCAATTGACAGAATTGAGCATAGTTATGAGAATATCTAGGTATGATCATGTATATAGGCATCACGTCTGAGACAAGTAGACCGACTCCTGCCTGCATCTACTACTATTACTCCACTCATCGACCGCTATCCAGCATGCATCTAGAGTATTAAGTTAAAAAACAGAGTAACACCTTAAGCAAGATGACATGATGTAGAGGGATAGACTCATGCAATATGATGAAAACCCCATCTTGTTATCCTCGATGGCAACAATACAATACGTGCCTTGCTGCCCCTACTGTCACTAGGAAAAGACACTGCAAGATTGAACCCAAAGCTATGCACTTCTCCCATTGCAAGAAAGATCAATCTAGTAGGCCAGACCAAACTGATAATTCGAAGAGACTTGCAAAGATAACCAATCATACATAAAAGAATTCAGAGAAGATTCAAGTATTATTCATAGATAGACTTGATCATAAACCCACAATTCATCGGTCTCAACAAACACACCGCAAAAAGAAGATTACATCAAATAGTTCTCCACAAGAGAGGGGGAGAACATTGTATTGAGATCCAAAAAGAGAGAAGAAGCCATCTAGCTAATAACTATGGACCCATAGGTCTGAGGTAAACTACTCACACTTCATCAGAGAGGCTATGGTGTTGATGTAGAAGCCCTCCGTGATCGATGCCCCCTCTAGCAGAGCTCCGGAATAGGCCCCAAGATGGGATCTCATGGATACAGAAAGTTGCGGCGCTGGAATTAGGTTTTTGGCTCCGTGTCTGATCGTTTGGGGGTACGTAGGTATATATAGGAGGAAGGAGTACGTCGGTGGAGCAACAGGGGGCCCATGAGGGTGGAGGGCGCGCCTGGGGGGGAGGGTAGGCGCGCCCCCTACCTCGTGGCCTCCTCTTTTGTGTCTTGACGTAGGGTCCAAGTCTCCTGTGTCTTGTTCATTGAGAAAATCACGTTCCCGAAGGTTTCATTCCGTTTGGACTCCATTTGATATTCCTTTTCTTCGAAACCCTAAAACAGGCAAAAAAATAGCGCTGGGCCTCCGGTTAATAGGTTAGTCCCAAAAATAATATAAAAGTGGATAATAAAGCCCAATAATGTCCAAAATAGTAGATAATATAGCATGGAGCAATCAAAAATTATAGATACGTTGGAGACGTATCAATATGCGAGGATGATATTGAGTTGCCTCCTACTTATTTAGATTTTAATGCTATGGTTCACCACCAGTTTGTCGAGAGGAATGAATCACCTCTCCAGTATCAACTAATCTTTGACAGATAACATGCTGTCCATATTACTCTCCCTACTCCTGCTTTCTTTGATTATCAGGCAAAAGGAAGATATGTTATTACCAGAGAGGAGGCAGATGAGTACAAGAGGAGAGCGCAGGCCGCTCGTCGCCACGCTGCAGCTCAGGAGGTGATAGCTGTTGGATCACAGTACGACCCCAACTACTATTATGGATATCCGCCAGGCCAGCCGTGGCCATAGACCAACTTAGGCCAAAAGCCTAAGCTTGGGGGAGCACATATTTCCCACCGACATTACATTTATGTTCACACACTCATTGCTAGATGTCGGTGCTCATACTTTTTCATTGTATCATCCATGCTAGTTTACTTTCCTTTTTATGTTTTCTTCTTGTGTGTTTAATAAACCTTAAGAAAAACCAAAAAAATTAGTTGTAGCTTTTAATTAGTTTACCTTCCATGCTTGTAGTAGTAATTAAAAAGAAAAGCCAAAAAGATTTCTTGTTCTTCTTTTGCTTGTTGGGAGCTTTCCTGTGTAAATACTTTTATTTCTTTTCTTTTCTTTGGGGGGTGATAGGAGAAGACCACGATTAAATTGTTGAAGTGGCTCTTATATGCATAATTGTTGATCTGACAAAAGAGCCCATATTGCCTTGTCTTCTCCTGTTTATTGAATGCTTGCAGATTCCAGCTTAGTCCAATGCACGCGCACTATTATTATTATTCACATCGTTCGGTCGTGCAAGTGAAAGGCAATTATGACGATATATGATGGACTGACTGAGATGAGAAAAGCTGGTATGAACTCGAGCTCTTTTGTTTTTGTAAATATGATTAGTTCATCGTTCCTAATTCGTCCTATTATGAATAAACATGTTTGCAATGAAAACTAGAGATCATAGTTTCTTGTGCCATGCTTGATTAGCTGGGAGCTTATAATGGTTTACCTTGCGTGCCAACATGCTATTAAAATGGTTATGATGTGGTATGATAGGGTGGTATCCTCCTCTGAATGATTTAAGTGACTTGACTTGGCGCATGTTCACGCATGTAGTTGAAACAAAATCAACATAGCCTTCACGATATTTATGTTCATGGTGGATTATATCCTACTCATACTTGCATTCGGTGTTGATTAATTTTAATGCATGTTCATGACTGTTGTCGCTCTCTAGCTGGCCGCTTCCCAGTCTTTTGCTAGCCTTCACCTGTACTAAGCGGGAATACTGCTTGTGCATCCAATTCCATAAACCCCAAAGTTATTCCATATGAGTCCACCATACCTACCTATATACGGTATCTACCTGCCATTCCAAGTAAATTTGTATGTGCCAAACTCTAAACCTTCAAATAAATATCCTGTTTTGTATGCTCGAATAGCTCATGTATCAACTAGGGCTGTCTGTATCTTCCATGTTAGGCGGGTTATTCTCAAGAGGAGTGGACTCCGCTCCTCACTCACGAGAAAGTGGCTGGTCACCGGGATGCCCAGTCCCATGCTTTATGCAAATCAAATCAAAATAATTGCAAACAAAACTCCCCCTGGGACTCTTGTTAGTTGGAGGCACTCGTTGTTTCGAGCAAGCCATGGATTGATGCTTGTTGGTGGAAGGGGGAGTATAAACTTTACCATTCTGTTTGGAAACCACCTATAATGTGTTTAGCATGGAGGATATCACCATCTCTTGGTTGTTATGTTGACAATGAAAGTATACCGCTCAAAATATTATTCATCTCTATTTCAAAACCGAGCTCTGGCACCTCTACAAATCCCTGCTTCCCTCTGCGAAGGGCCTATCTATTTACTTTTATGCTGAGTCATCATCCTCTTTTTAAAAGGCACCAGTTAGAGAGCACTGCTGTCATTTGCATTCGTTATTGTTAGTTTACATTGGGTATGACTTGACTGGATCTCTTTTACGATGAATTACAATGTCTAGTCAGTCCTTGATCTTTAAAGGTGCTCTGCATTTATGTTTTGCGGTCTCAGAAAGGGGTAGCGAGATACCATCTTGTTATATCATATTATGATTGTTTTGAGAAAGTGTTGTCATCCGAGATTTATTATTATTGCTTGCTAGTTGATTATGCCATTGATATGAGTAAACTTGAGACCTAAACGTTATTGTGAATGTGGTTACTTATAATCTTTGCTGAAAACTTGAATGCTGGCTTTACATATTTACAACAACAAGAGCAAACAGAGTTTGTAAAAGTTTTTCTTTATCACTTTCAGTTTGTGAACTGAATTGCTTGAGGACAAGCAAAGGTATAAGCTTGGGGGAGTTGATATGTCTCCGTCGTATATACTTTTCCAAACACTTTTGCCCTTGTTTTGGACTCTAACTTGCATGATTTGAATGGAACTAACCCGGACTGGCGCTATTTTCAACAGAATTACCATGGTGTTATTTATGTGCAGAAACAAAAGTTCTTGGAATGACCTGAAACTTCACGGAACAACTTTTCGGAAATAATAAAAAATCCTTGCAAAAGATGAAGGCCAGGGGGCCCACCACCTGTCCACGAGGGTGGGGGTGCGCCTGCCCCCCTAGGGCGTGCCCCCTACCTCATGGGCCCCCTGGAGATCCTCTGACTCCAACTCCAACTCTATATATTTGGTTTTGGGGAGTAAAAAATCAGAGAGAAGAAATCATCACGTTTTTTGATACGGAGCCGCCACCAAGCCCTAAAACCTCTCGGGAGGGCTGGTCTGGAGTCCGTTCGGGGCTCCAGAGAGGGGAATCCGTCGCCATCGTCATCATCAACCATCCTCCATCACCAATTTCATGATGCTCACCGCCGTGCGTGAGTAATTCCATCGTAGGCTTGCTAGACGGTGATGGGTTGGATGAGATCTATCATGTAATCGATTTAGATTTGTTAGGGTTTGATCCCTAGTATCCACTATGTTCTGAGATTGATGTTGCTATGGCTTTGCTATGCTTAATGCTTGTCACTAGGGCCTGAGTGCCATGATTTCAGATCTGAACCTATTATGTTTTCATCAATATATGAGAGTTCTTGATCCTATCTTGCAAGCCTATAGTCACCTATTATGTGTTATGATCCGTTAACCCCGAAGTGACAATAATCGGGATACTTACCAGTGATCATCGTAGTTTGAGGAGTTCATGTATTCACTATGTGTTAATGCTTTGTTCTGGTACTCTATTAAAAGGAGGCCTTAATATCCCTTAGTTTCCATAAGGACCCCGCTGCCACGGGAGGGTAGGACAAAAGATGTCATGCAAGTTCTTTTCCATAAGCACATATGACTATATTCGGAATACATGCCTACATTACATCAATGAACTGGAGCTAGTTCTGTGTCACCCTAGGTTATGACTGTTACATGATGAACCACATCCAACATAATTCTCCATCACTGATCCATTGCCTACGAGCTTTCCACATATTGTTCTCCGCTTATTTACTTTTCCGCTGCTATTGCTATCATCACTACAAAATACCAAAAACATTACTTTTGCTACTGTTACCTTTTGCTACCGTTACCACTACTATCATATTACTTTGCTACTAAACGCTTTGCTGCAGATACTAAGTTTCAGGTGTGGTTGAATTGACAACTTAGCTGCTAATACTTGAGAATATTCTTTGGCTCCCCTTGTGTCAAATCAATAAGTTTGGGTTGAATACTCTACCCTCGAAAACTGTTGCGATCCCCTATACTTGTGGGTTATCAACAAGCATGAGATAGAAAGAGTGGGCGATATAGGAATGATCAAGGGAGTTCTGCTTGCTGAAAGAGGCCGGTTGTCAGGAGTGTAGTAATACTCCGGAGCAGCGTCGGTCTCAAGGTCTAATGCAAGAAACAGTAATTACAAAGCAAACAAATGCATCTCGATGCATGACAAGGTAATATGATGTGCTAGGGGTGACCTAATGCAGTGATAAGCGTTACAGGCGAAGCGGGACACTACTAGGGAAAACCCTAGTAGTAGCGCTTGTTTTATGGCTAGCAGTAGCGCTTGCACGAGCGCTACCACTAAGGCGCTACAACTAACTAGTAGCAGTAATGCTGAAAAGGGAGCGCTATTTCTATACCTAGTTAACAGTAGCGCTTTCTTTGGGAAAGCGCTACTGATAGTAGTAAGTAGCAGTAGCATTTCTTCTGAAAAGCGCTGTTGCTAACTTTTCCTGTATTTTAAAAAATACAGCTTATTTTCGTTGTGGTTTTATATACAATACTTTCATCATATGATTTTATGACCATGATTAGTTATTATATATAACAGTGGGTGAAATGAATGTGGAGTAGATCAATTTTGGATTAGAGTAGTACTTTCGACATGCACCACATGTTGCCTCCACTTGAATCTAATCCATGTTCATTTCACCTACTGATATATATAATAACTCATCATGCTCATATAACAACTTAGCATCATGCATCATCAATCATAATAACAAATAACTCATCATTGGTATCATAATAACAAGTCATATGATGTCTACTACGCAACTTTATTCTTGTAGACACGTGTTGGGCCTCCAAGCGCAGAGTTTTGTAGGACAGTAGCAATTTTCCCTCAAGTGGATGACCTAAGGTTTATTAATCCGTGAGAGGTGTAGGATGAAGATGGTCTCTCTCAAACTACCCTGCAACCAAATACAAGCAATCTCTTGTGTCCCCAACACACCCAATACAATTGTAAATTGTATAGGTGCACTAGTTCGGCGAAGAGATGGTGATAAAAGTGTAATATGGATGGTAGATATTGGTTTTTGTAATCTGAAATTATAAAAACAGCAAGGTAACTAATAGTAAACAGGCACAAAACGGTGTCTCAATGCTTAGAACTGAGGCCTAGGGTCCGTACTTTCGCTAGTGCAATTTCTCAACAGTGCTAACATAGTTGGATCATATGATTATCCCTCAAAGTACAATAAAAAATCACTCCGAGGTTTCCGTCAGAGAAAAGACAATAAAAACGTGCATCAACCCCTATGCATAGATTACCCCAATATTACGGCGGGAATCCGCGAGTTGAATAGCATAACGTATGTCAAGTGAATCAATATGATACCTCATTGTCACCTCAAGTATTCACACCGCAAGACATATATCATGTGTTCTCAAATCTGAATATTCAATCCGACAAGACAAAACTTCAAAGGGTAAAGATTCAATTCATCACAACAAGAGTATAGAGGGGAGAAACATCATATGATCCGACTATATTAACAAAGCCCATGATATAGATCATGAGAGAGAGAGAGAGATTAAACACATAACTACTAGTACAAACCCTCAGCCCCGGGGGTGGACTACTCCCTCCTCATCGTGGTGGCCGCCGGGATAATGAAGATGGCCACCGGAGATGATTCCCCCCTCCGACAGGGTACCGAAACGGGTCTAGATTGGTTTTCGATGGCTATGGTGCCCTGCGGCAGCGGAACTTCTGATCTAGGTTACCCCAATGGGTTTCGAAATATTTGGGAATTTATAGTGCAAAGAAGGGGTACGGGATGCCACCAAGGTGGGAACAACCCACCTGGGCGCGCCAAGTGGGCCTGGCATGCCCTGGTGGGTTGTGCCCCCTCGGGGCACCCCCGAGGTGTAGCTCTAACCCATTGGGTTCCTTCTGGTCCAAAAAAATCTCCAAAAAGTTTATTGCGTTTGGACTCCGTTTGGTATTGATTTTTTGCGATGTAAAAAACAAGCAAAAAGCAGCAACTGGCACTGGGCACTGGGTCAATAGGTTAGTCCCTAAAAATGATATAAAGTTGCTATAAAATGATTGTAAAACATCCAAGAATGATAAAATAACAGAATGAATACTTCATAAATTATAGATATGTTGGAGACGTATCAGCATCCCCAAGCTTAATTCCTATTGGTCCTCGAGTAGGTAAATGATAAAAGAAATAATTTATGAAGTGTGAATGCTAGCAAAGTGCACAAGTTTGATCAATGATAATCTCAATCACTTTTCCTAGCATCAGAACAATAATTATTTCTTATAAAACTTCTCATGTTATAGTAGCAACCAATTCACATGTTAAGGTTCAAACAATGAACTCTCTTGAAACTCAACAACCTATGTTCTTAGTCATCAAGCAAATGCAATTCAACTTATTCAACAGAGTTTAGGTAAGAGCTCCACATACTCAACCATCATATAGTCTTCTATGATTGCTAACACTCACCTTGTACACATGAGTAAAACATTTCAACCGGACACATAGAAAGATAGGGGCTTATTGTTTTGCCTCCCAATGTATTCACCTCAAGGGTGATGTCAACAATAATAACTCATGCTACCCATATTCAACTGGACATATGTGCCTAGATCTTTCCTCACCACATGATGCTTGCCAAAATAGAAAAATAAAAAGGGATAGATGATGCGTCTCCAACGTATCTATAATTTTTGATTGCTCCATGCTATATTATCTACTGTTTTGTACATTATTGGGCTTTATTATCCACTTTTATATTATTTTTGGGACTAACCTATTAACCGGAGGCCCAACCCAGAATTGCTGTTTTTTTTGCCTATTTTAGGGTTTCAAAGAAAAGGAATATCAAACGGAGTCCAAACGGAATGAAACCTTCAGGAACGTGATTTTCTCAACGAACAAGACCCGAGATACTTGGACCCTACGTTAAGAAAGAAAAGAGGAGGCCACGAGGTAGGGGGCGCGCCTACCCCCCTCCCCCCAGGCGCGCCCTCCACCCTTGTGGGCCCCCTGTTGCTCCACCGACGTACTCCTTCCTCCTATATATACCTACGTACCCCCAAACAATCAGATACGGATCCAAAACCCTAATTCCACCATTGTAACTTTCTGTATCCACGAGATCCCATCTTGGGGCCTGTTCCGGAGCTCCGTCGGAGGGGGCATCGATCACGAAGGGCTTCTACATCAACACCATAGCCCCTCCGATGAAGTGTGAGTAGTTTACCTCAGACCTACGGGTCCATAGTTAGTAGCTAGATGACTTCTTCTCTCTTTTTGGATCTCAATACAATGTTCTCCCCCTCTCTTGTGGAGAACTATTCGATGTAATCTTCTTTTTGCGATGTGTTTGTTGAGACCGATGAATTGTGGGTTTATGATCAAGTCTATCTATGAATAATATTTGAATCTTCTCTGAATTCTTTTATGTATGATTGGTTATCTTTGCAAGTCTCTTCGAATTATCAGTTTGGTTTGGCCTACTAGATTGATCTTTCTTGCAATGGGAGAAGTGCTTAGCTTTGGGTTCAATCTTGCAGTGTCCTTTCCCAATGACAGTAGGGGCAGCAAGGCACGTATAGTATTGTTGCCATCGAGGATAACAAGATGGGGTTTTCATCATATTGCATGAGTCTATCCCTCTACATCATGTCATCTTGCTTAAGGCATTACTCTGTTTTTAACTTAATACTCTAGATGCATGCTGGATAGCGGTCGATGAGTGGAGTAATAGTAGTAGATGTAGGCAGGAGTTGGTCTACTTGTCTCAGACGTGATGCCTATATACATGATCATACCTAGATATTCTCATAACTATGCTCAATTCTGTCAATTGCTCAACAGTAAGTTGTTCACCCACCGTAGAATACTTATGCTCTCGAGAGAAGCCACTAGTGAAACCTATGGCCCCCGGGTCTATCTTCATCATATTAATCTCCTACTACTTAGTTATTTCCTTTGATATTTTCTTTGCCTTTATTTTACTTTGCATCTTTATCATAAAAATACCAAAAATATTATCTTTATCATATCTATCAGACACTCTCATAAGTGGCCTTATAGGGATTGACAACCCCTATTTGCGTTGGTTGCGAGGATTTATTTGTTTTGTGCAGGTACGGGGGACTCGCGCGTAGCCTCCTGCTAGATTGATACCTTGGTTCTCAAAAACTGAGGGAAATACTTACGCTACTTTGCTGCATCATCCCTTCCTCTTCGGGGAAAACCAACGCAGTGCTCAAGAGGTAGCAAGAAGGATTTCTGGCGCCATTGCCGGGGAGGTCTACGCAAAAGTCAACATACCAAGTACCCATCACATACCCTTATCTCCCGAATTACATTATTTGCCATTTGCATCTCATTTTCCTCTCCCCCCACTTCACCCTTGCCGTTTTATTTGCCCTCTCTCTCTCCTCCCTCTCTTTCTCTATTTGACCGCTTGCTTTTTGTTTGCTTGTGTGTTAGTTGCTTGCTTGCCTCAATGGCTCTACCTAAATTTGGCGATCTCCACCTTAAAAGGCTAGAAGAGATCGAAAATAATGTCAGGAGTTTTATGGTTTTGCAATTTGAACATAATAGTTTCTTCAGAAACGAGCTTAAAGAACAGAAAAGTTTTATGAGTTTTATGAATAAAGAGCTTGATGATATGTCTAAATAATTCGATGGTTTGAGATCCGAAATTTCTCATCTTGAGAAATTAACTGCTGAAATTTCGGATAAGCAGTCTACCTTAGTTAATAAGATGGCCGCTAAACCGGATTGCTCTGAAAATAAAGATGAAGATCTAAAAGTTATTGTTGTGTCCCCTATTAAATCTTTGTTTTGCAATATGATTCTTGATAATGATGGGACTGAATATGATCCACCTTTACCTAGAAGGCTTCCCAAGAATTCGGAATTTGTTGATCTTGATGCTAAATTGATAAAAGTGGGATTGAAGAAATTAAAACCCTAGATGTTGCTAAATCCACTATTATGTATTTCAAGGAATTTAACTATGAAAATTGCTCTTTGATTGATTGTATTTCCTTGTTGCAATCCGTGCTAAATTCTCCTCGCTCTTATAGTCGAAATAAAGCGTTTACTAAACATATCGTTGATGCCTTGATGCAATCTTATGAAGAACAACTTGAATTGGAAGTTTCTATCCCTAGAAAACTTTATGATGAGTGGGAACCAACTATTAAAATTAAAATTAAAGATCATGAATGCTATGCTTTATGTGATTTGGGTGCTAGTGTTTCCATGATTCCAAAAACTTTGTGTGATTTGTTAGGTTTCCGTGATTTTGATGATTGCTCTCTAAACTTGCACCTTGCGTATTCCACTATTAAGAAACCTATGGGAAGAATTAATGATGTTCTTATTGTTGCAAATATGAATTATGTGCCCATAGATTTTATTGTTCTTGACATAGATTGCAATCCTTCATGTCCTATTATCCCTGGTAGACCTTTCCTTAGAACGATTGGTGCAATTATTGATATGAAGGAAGGAAATATTAGATTCCAATTTCCATTAAGGAAAGGCATGGAACACTTTCCTAAAAATAAAATAAAATTACCTTATGAATCTATTATGAGAGCCACTTATGGATTGCCTACCAAAGATGGCAATACCTAGATCTATTCTTGCTTGATATGCCTAGCTAGGGGCGTTAAACGATAGCGCTTGTTGGGAGGCAACCCAATTTTATTTTTATTCCTTGCTTTTTTGCTCCTGTTTAGTAATAAATAATTTATCTAGCCTTTGTTTTGGTTGTGTTTTTTGTGTTTAATTAGTGTTTGTGCCAAGTAGAACCGTTGGGAAGACTTGGGGAAAGTCTTGTTGAACTTGCTGTAAAAAACAGAAACTTTAGCGCTCATGAGAACTGTTGCCGTTTTTATTTTGAAAGTGATAATTAGCTAATTCTTTTTTCAGATGATTAATAGATAAATTACTCACGTCCAGAAATTTATTTTAGAATTTTTGGGGTTCCATATCTTGCGCTAGCTACATATTACTACAGACTGTTCTGTTTTTGACAGATTCTGTTTTTCGTGTGTTGTTTGCTTATTTTGATGAATCTATGGCTAGTAAAATAGTTTATAAACCATAGAGAAGTTGGAATACAGTAGGTATAATAACAATATAAATAAAGAATGAGTTCATTACAGTACCTTGAAGTGGTCTTTTATTCTCTTTCGCTAACGGAGCTCACGAGATTTTCTATTTTAAGTTTTGTGTTGTGAAGGTTTTGGGTAAAGATTTGATGGATTATGGAACAAGTAGTGTCAAGAGCCTAATCTTGGGGATGCCCATGGAACCCCCAAGATAATCTAAGGACACCTAAAAGCCAAATCTTGGGGATGCCCCGGAAGGCATCCCCTCTTTCGTCTACTTCTATCGGTAACTTTACTTGGAGCTATATTTTTATTCGCCACATGATATGTGTTTTGGTTGGAGCGTCTTGTATGATTTGAGTCTTTGCTTGTTAGTCTACCACAATCATCCTTGCTGTACACACCTTTTGAGAGAGCCATCCATGATTTGGAATTTGTTAGAATACTCTATGTGCTTCGCTTATATCTTTTGAGTTATATAATTTTGCTCTAGTGCTTCACTTATATCTTTTAGAGCACGGTGGTGGATTTGTTTTATAGAAACTATTGATCTCTCATGCTTCACTTAGATTATTTTGAGAGTCTTAAATAGCATGGTAATTTGCTTAAAATCCTAATATGCTTGGTACACAAGATTAATAATAAAACTTTCTTATGAGTGTGTTGAATACTATGATAAGGTTGATACTTGATAATTGTTTTGAGATATGGAGATGGTGATATTAAAGTTGTGCTAGTTGACTAGCTGTGAATTTGAGAAATATTGTGTTAAAGTTTGTGATTCCCGTAGCATGCACGTATGGTGAACCGTTATGTGATGAAGTCGGGGCATGATTTATTTATTAATTGTCTTCCTTATGAGTGGCGGTCGGGGACGAGCGATGGTCTTTTCCTACCAATCTATCCCCCTAGGAGCATGCGCGTAATACTTTGCTTTGATAACTTGTAGATTTTTGCAATAAGTATATGAGTTCTTTATGACTAATGTTGAGTCCATGGATTATACGCACTCTCACCCTTCCACCTTTGCTAGCCTCTCTAATATCGTGCACCTTTCGCCGGTATCATATACCCACCATATACCTTCCTCAAAACAGCCACATACCTACCTATTATGGCATTTCCATAGCCATTCTGAGATATATTTCCATGCAACTTTCCACCGTTCTGTTTATTATGACACACTCCATCATTGTCATATTGCTTAGCATGATCATGTAGTTGACATCGTATTTGTGGCAAAGCCACCATTCATAATTCTTTCATACGTGTCACTCATGAGTCATTGCATATCCCTGTACACTGCCGGAGGCATTCATATAGAGTCATATTTTGTTCTAAGTATCGAGTTGTAATTGTTGAGTTGTAAGAAAAACAAAAGTGTGATGATCATCATTATTAGAGCATTGTCCCAGTGAGGAAAGGATGATGGAGACTATGATTCCCCCACAAGTCGGGATGAGACTCTGGACGAAAAAAAGAAAAAGAAAGAAAGAAAAGAGGCCATAAAAAAGAGAGAGAGAAAAGGCCCAAAAAAATGAGAGAAAAATAGAGAAGGGACAATGCTACTATCCTTTTACCACACTTGTGCTTCAAAGTATCACTATGATCTTCATAGTAGAGAGTCTCTCATGTTATCACTTTCATATACTAGTGTGAATTTTTCATTATAGAACTTGGCTTCTATATTCTAATGATGGGCTTCCTCAAAATGCCCTAGGTCTTCATCAGCAAGCAAGTTGGATGCACACCCACTTAGTTTCTTTTTGAGCTTTCATATACTTATAGCTCTAGTGCATCCGTTGCATGGCAATCCTTACTCAGTCACATTGATATCTATTGATGGGCTTCTCCATAGCCCGTTGATACGCCTAGTTGATGTGAGACTATCTTCCCCTTTTTGTCATCTCCACAATCACCATTCTATTCCACCTATAGTGCTATGTCCATGGCTCACGCTCATGTATTGCATGAAAATTGAAAAAGTTTTGAGAATGTCAAAAGTATGAAACAATTGCTTGGCTTGTCATCGGGGTTGTGCGTGATTTAAATATTTTGTGTGGTGAAGATGGAGCATAGCCAGACTATATGATTTTGTAGGGATAACTTTCTTTAGCCATGTTATTTTAAGAAGACATAATTGCTTAGTTAGTATGCTTGAAGTATTATTATTTTTATGTCAATATGAACTTTTGTCTTGAATCTTTCGGATCTGAATATTCATACCACAATTAAGAAGAATTCCATTAAAATTATGCCAAGTAGCACTCCGCATCAAAAATTCTGTTTTTATCATTTACCTACTCGAGGACGAGCAGGAATCAAGCTTGGGGATGCTTGATACGTCTCCAACGTATCTATAATTTTTGATTGCTCCATGCTATATTATCTACTGTTTTGGACATTATTGGGCTTTATTATCACTTTTATATTATTTTTGGGACTAACCTATTAACCGGAGGCCCAACCCAGAATTGTTGTTTTTTTGGCCTATTTTAGGGTTTCAAAGAAAAGGAATATCAAACGGAGTCCAAACGGAATGAAACCTTCGGGAACATGATTTTCTCAACGAACAAGACCCGGGAGACTTGGACCCTACGTCAAGAAAGAAAAGAGGAGGCCATGAGGTAGGGGGCGCGCCTGCCCCCCCC
>NC_041382.1:95144171-95149069 GCF_002162155.2 Triticum dicoccoides | reverse complement strand
TGGGCCCCCCTGTTGCTCCACCGACGTACTCCTTCCTCCTATATATACATACGTACCCCCAAACGATCAGATACGGAGCCAAAACCCTAATTCCACCGCCGTAACTTTCTGTATCCATGAGATCCCATCTTGGGGCCTGTTCCGGAGCTCCGCCGGAGGGGGCATCGATCATGGAGGGCTTCTACATCAACACCATAGCCTCTCCGATGAAGTGTGAGTAGTTTACCTCAGACCTACGGGTCCATAGTTATTAGCTAGATGCCTTCTTCTCTCTTTTTGGATCTCAATACAATGTTCTCCCCCTCTCTTGTGGAGAACTGTTGATGTAATCTTCTTTTTGCGGTGTGTTTGTTGAGACTGATGAATTGTGGGTTTATGATCAAGTCTATCTATGAATAATATTTGAATCTTCTTTGAATTATTTTATGTATGATTGGTTATCTTTGCAAGTCTCTTCGAATTATCAGTTTGGTTTGGCCTACTAGATTGATCTTTCTTGCAATGGGAGAAGTGCTTAGCTTTGGGTTCAATCTTGCGGTGTCCTTTCCCAGTGACAGTAGGGGCAGCAAGGCACGTATTGTATTGTTGCCATCGAGGATAACAAGATGGGGTTTTCATCATATTGCATGAGTCTATCCCTCTACATCATGTCATCTTGCTTAAGGCATTACTATGCTTTTAACTTAATACTCTAGATGCATGCTGGATAGCGGTCAATGAGTGGAGTAATAGTAGTAGATGCAGGCAGGAGTCGGTCTACTTGTCTCGGACGTGATGCCTATATACATGATCATACCTAGATATTCTCATAACTATGCTCAATTCTGTCAATTGCTCAACAGTAATTTGTTCACCCACCGTAGAATACTTATGCTCTCGAGAGAAGCCACTAGTGAAACCTATGGCCCCCGGGTCTATCTTCATAATATTAATCTCCTACTACTTAGTTATTTCCTTTGCCTTTATTTTACTTTGCATCTTTATCATAAAAACACCAAAAATATTATCTTTATCATATCTATCAGATCTCACACTCGTAAGTGGCCTTATAGGGATTGACAACCCCTATTTGCGTTGGTTGCGAGGATTTATTTGTTTTGTGCAGGTACGAGGGACTCGCGCATAGCCTCCTACTGGATTGATACCTTGGTTCTCAAAAACTGAGGGAAATACTTACGCTACTTTTTTGCATCATCCATTCCTCTTCGGGGAAAACCAACGCAGTGCTCAAGAGGTAGCAATAGAGAGAATAACTTTGACTCTTTGCATAAAAATAAATACTGAAAAGTAAAAGATAGGCCCTTCTCAGAGGGAAGCAGAGGTTGCCATGCGCTTATTTGTTTGTATGCTCAATCCCTTAGTGCAAGAGAACATCACGCTATATTCCCCTTAAGATGACAACCTTTATTATGCAGTCTATCGCTTTTATTCTTTGCCATCCAAGTTCGTACAACACTCAATTTTCTATTACACTAAATGATCTAACACTTTTAGAAGCAATTTTTATTGCCTTTTTTGCACCGATGACAACTTACTTGAAGGATCTTGCTCAATCCTTAGGTAGGTATGGTGGACTCTTGAAAATAAGATTTGGGTTTAAGGGTTTTTGGATGCACAAGTAGTATCTCTACTTGGGGCGAAATTTTTGGCTAGCAAAGATGGGGGGCCAGCACCACATGTTGAAGGATCTATGACAATATGACTTCTATATGAATATGAATAAACATAAATCATTATGTTGTCTTCCTTGTCCAATGTCAACAATTTTGGCATATAATATTTTGATGGGGGCTCACAATCACAAGAGATTTCCATGATAGTGTATTTGCATGTGAAAGTTCTCTTCCTTGTACTAATTATTCGTGAATTGCTTGTATGACCAAAATTGTGATTGTCAAGCCTCAAAAGGTTTCATTTTCTAAACCCAATGTGAATCACCACTAGGCATGATATGATTTCAACTTCATGACATTCAATTTATTCAACAATTCACTCATAGGATATAAGTGAAGCACAAGAGTAAATGACAAGCTACTCCAAAAAGATATAAGTGAAGCTCGAATGAGTAGTTAAGTGAATAGATAGCTATATGTGGACTCTCTCTTATTTAAAACTTTCAGATCTAAGTATTTTATTAAAACAACAAGTAAAACAAAAATAAAATGACATTCTAAGAATAGCACAACTCATGTGAAGAAGCAAAAACTTAGGCTCAACCGATACTAACCGATAATTGTTGAAGAAGAAAGGTGGGATGCCTACCAGGGCATCCCCAAGCTTAGATGCTTGAGACTTCTTGAAATATTACCTTGGGATGCCTTGGGAATCCCCAAGCTTGAGCTTTTGTGTCTCCTTAATTCCTCTCAGATCACGGTTTTCCTAAATCTCAAAAGCTTCATCCACACAAAAACTCAACAAGAACTCGTGAGATAAGTTAGTATAAACCAATGCAAAAACCTTATCATTCTCTACTGTAGCAAATCACAAAAAAAATCATTCAACATTGTATACTAAATGCCTCTGCATATTTAATATTCCTATCCTCAAATAGAATCATTAAACAAGCAAACATATGCAAACAATGCAAACATAACAGTAATGTGCCAAAACAGTATAGTCTGTAAAGAATGCAAGAGTATCAATACCTCCCTAACTCCAGACATTATGAAATTCTACCACACTGTAAAAAAATTATCAGATCTTATTATGCAAAAAAGTTTCAACATTTTATCACATTCTAACTTTTCTCGGGAATTTTTGCAACATCAATAAACTTTCTGTTTTCAAACAGCAACATGTATACTTGCAAAATGAGCATGAGAAAGGCTATCATTCCCACTTTTATTGAAATAAAAAATGCAAACCGTTATTCTAAATAACAGAAAGCAAATCCTAACAAAATAAATTGACGCTCCAAGCAAAACTCATATCATGTGACGAATGAAAACATAGCTCCAAGTGAGGTTACCGATAATGTTGGAGGCGAAAGAGGGGATGCCTTCCAGGGCATCCCCAAGCTTAGTTGCTTGGATCTTACTTGAATATTACCTTGGGGTGCCCTGGGCATCCCCAAGCTTAGGGTCTTGTCACTCCTTATTCTCCTCATATCGACATCTCACCCAAAACTTGAAAACTTCAATCACACAAAACTTAACGGAACTTCGTGAGATAGGTTAGTATGATAAAGAACAAACCATTTCACTTTTGGGTACTGTAGAAGACAAGATTCATAATTTTTCTCACACAGTGCCTACTATAGCATATCATTTCCACAATTTATATTGAGCAATATAAGCCACAGAAACTAGAAAACAAGCAAACTATGCATTGAAAGCAGAATCTATCAAAAACAGAACAGTCTTTAATAATCTGGATAACTACCATACTTATGCTACTACAAAAATTATGAAAAACTTATGACCACATGAGCAATTTGTATATTGAATTTCTGCAAAAATAATCAAGTCAACAACACCCTTTTGTTAAAAATGAGACCTATTTTCGTGAGTGATGACCCACAAGTATAGGGGATCTATCGTAGTCCTTTCGATAAGTAAGAGTGTCGAACCCAACGAGGAGCAGAAGGAAATGATAAGCGGTTTCCAGCAAGGTATTCTCTGCAAGTACTAAAATAAGTGGTAACAGATAGTTTTGTGATAGGATAATTTGTAACGAGCAACAAGTAACAAAAGTAAATAAAGTGCAGCAAGGTGGCCTAATCCCTTTTGTAGCAAAGGACAAGCCTGGACAAACTCTTATATAGAGAAAAGTGCTCCCGAGGACACATGGGAATATCGTCAAGCTAGTTTTCATCACGTTCATATGATTCGCGTTCGGTACTTTGATAATTTGGTATGTGGGTGGACCGGTGCTTGGGTACTATCCTTACTTGGACAAGCATCCCACTTATGGTTAACCTATATTGCAAGCATCAACAACTACAACAAAAGTATTAAGGTAAACCTAACCATAGAATGAAACATATGGATCCAAATCAGCCCCTTATGAAGCAACACATAAACTAGGGTTTAATCTTTTGTCACTCTAGCAACCCAACATCTACTTATTACTTCTCAATGCCTTCCTCTAGGCCCAAATAATGGTGAAGTGTTATGTAGTCAACATTCACATAACACCACTAGAGGAAAGACAACATACATCTCATCAAAATATCGAACGAATACCAAATTCACATGACTACTAATAGCAAGACTTATCCCATGTCCTCAGGAACAAACGTAACTACTCACAAAGCATAATAATGTTCATAATCAGAGGGGTATTAATATGCATATAGGATCTGAACATATGATCTTCCACCAATTAAACCAACTAGCATCAACTACAAGGAGTAATTAACACTACTAGCAACCCACAGGTACCAATCCCGGACTTGGAGACAAGAATTGGATACAAGAGATGAACTAGGGTTTTGAGAGGAGATGGTGTTGGTGAAGATCACTACAAAAAAAGACACATCCATGACATTTTGGGCCGAACAATTTTTTTTTCTGTCATACATATGACACTTCTATGACGATAATTGTGACAAAACCCGGTATCATCATAGATGTGGTGGGCTCCTACTTCTATGACAAAAAATCATGATAGAAAATGGGCTTTTCGTCCTGGGCGGGCCGGAGACGCAGTTGCATGACATTCTTTGGGCCGTCCATGACGGAAAAAACCGTGGTAGAAGCGAGGGGGAGAAAATTTCGGGGAGTTCCCGGTTACGGTGGGAGGTCGGGGGCCGAGCGATGCGCGTTTCTCTCGTACACGTATGCGCGTGTGTGCGAGGCGTCGGCTCTAACTGAACCTGAGCGAGGCATTGGTCTCTAACTGAACCCGAGCGATCGATCGATGGATGTTAACTGAACCCTATCGAGCGATTCCTTCGC
>NC_041382.1:95116758-95143844 GCF_002162155.2 Triticum dicoccoides | reverse complement strand
CAGGACCCCATGGTGTGGAGGGCTGGAGGAACAGTAGACGGTGGAGGGGTGCCCGTGGAGGGGTGGTTGAACAGGACCCCGTGGTGTGGAGGGCTGGATGAACAGTAGATGGTGGAGGGGTGGTTGAACAGTAGCTGGTGGAGTAGCGCGCGGTGGAGGCTGGATGAACAGGAACCCATCGAGGCTGGATGAACAGGAGCCTATGGGGGCTGGAGGAGGTCGACGGTGGAGATGAATAGTATCTCGTGGAGTCCCGTTTTGCGACGCCACACCCCTCCCGATGAACAGGACCCCTGTTTCGACCGTAGCGCTCCAACACAAGTCCGTTTCCTCCGTTTTGCGGTACGCCACACCCCTCCCGATCAACAGGACCCCCGTTTCGACCGTAGGAGGTTCGTTTCCTCCGTTTTGTGGTACGCCAGACCCCTCCCAATGAACTGGACCCCGTTTCGAACGTGGCCGGTCGAACACAAGGCCGTTTCCTCCGTTCTGCGGTACGCCAGGCCTCGTTTCTATCGCCTGTTCCGTCCAAGCCCTCCCGATGAACACGACGCATTCTGTTGCCTCCCCATGAACACGACGCATTCCGTTGCCTCCCCATGAACACGACGACGACACCGTTTCTCCGTTCCGACCGAGCCATGTACACAAGCCGTCGCCGTACGTATGCGCGAGTAGGCGTTCGAGACCCCGCCCGTATGTACACATATGTGGTCGTATTTTCTTTCTTGCACCCTGGCCGCTGTACGTACGTGTAAATGCTACATGCGCGCCTCTACTACGACACGTGCGCGCCTCTACTACGACACGTGCGCGCCTCTACATCGACCAGTATGTACGTACACGTTCGCGACCAGAATGACAATGCTACGTACGCTTCGACCAGGTGGGTCCCGATTGTCAGGCACTTCCTTGCCTACGAAGATGTAGCTGGTCGGTCCCAGCAGTCAGGGGGCGAATCGTTTTGTTTTTTTTGCCCGGACGCACTTCCTTGCATGCGAAGATGTAGCTGGTGGGTCCCAGCAGTCAGGGGAATCGTTTTTTTTCGCAAAATATAGTGGCCCGTCCGGTGGGTTCCGCTGTTAGGTGGAGGAATAATTATTTTGCATGTAATAAGGAGGCACTTCCTTGCTGCGCCCATGGACCCAGCTGTCAGCCTCTCCACGTACAATCCACGTCCGGTGGAAGCCGTTCCTTGACCACATTGACCACACCGCGCTGAGAGCACCAGGGCGGTGGACGACGGCGAGGCCTAGGAAGGGGACGACGCGGAGCCGGGGAAGACACGGCAGTGGATGCCCACGCGTAGAGGAGTACGAGGGTTCACTGGTTCGCTGCAGTGTGAGGCTGCCGTCGCCACAGAATAACAGGGGGTGTGGGTGAGTACAGGTTTGGCCTGGCCAGCGGTGGGAGTAGTAGGGGGCGGTGAGGCCTCCGCCGCATCGCATCCGGCCACGGGAGGCAGGAGCACGAGGCATGACCGGTGCTGGTTTGGGCGACTGGAGCAAGAAGACCAAAGGTTGAAGAAGCACTACGACCGTTGGATGGACATCGTACGGTCACTGGAGCTAGAATCGTGCATATTGACTAAGTTGACAAAGCCCTCCGTCCCCGTCAACTTAGTAGGCCCACAAGTCAGCCTGCCACTATACCGGGTCCCAGCTAACAGGGGGAGTATTGATTTTTTGTGCGTAATAAGGAGGCACTTCCATGTGTGCGAAGATATAGCTGGTGGGTCCGAGCTGTCAGCGGCGGTAACGTTTTTTTCGTGAAATACAGAGGCCCTTTCGGTGGGTCCCTGATGTCAGGTGGAGGAATCATTATTTTGCGCATAATAAGGAGGCATTTCCTTGCGTGCGGCCGTGGACCCAGCTGTCGGCCTCTCCACGTAAAGTCCACTTCAGATGCATGTCGGTCGTTGACCACGTTGACCAGGCCGCGCCGAGAGCACCAGGGCGGTGGACGACGGCGAGGCCTAGGAAGGGAACGACACGGAGGCAGGGAAGACTCGGTAGTTGTTTCCCACGCGGAGGGGAGTACGACTGTACGAGGGTTTACTGGTTCGTTTGCCGTTGCCGGAG
Source organism: Triticum dicoccoides (assembly GCF_002162155.2). Taxonomy (NCBI): domain Eukaryota; kingdom Viridiplantae; phylum Streptophyta; class Magnoliopsida; order Poales; family Poaceae; genus Triticum; species Triticum dicoccoides. The sequence continues at coordinate 95,141,763 of NC_041382.1, read as the reverse complement.
AATAACAACATGTGTGGGTGAGTAGAGGGATGGTTAGGCCAGCGATGGGAGTAAGGTGGGGCGGTGAGGCATGCGCGGCAGTAGAGCCGACCGCGGGGAGGAGGGAGCAGGCAGTCCCGCCGGCGCCTGTTTGAGCGGCTGGAGCAGGAAGAGCAGAGATTGAAGAAGCACGACGGCCGTTGGATGGCCATCCAACAGTCACTGCTTGTGCGTCAACCTTTTTTTAGAAAAGCCTCAAATCTGTGGAAAATAGCATACATCCCATTTGCTAATTCTTAAGGTTTTTTGGAGCCCATATTCTTTTTGTTAGCATTATAGCCCATATTATGGCCACGGTTAAAAAATTATACAAAATTTTGCATATTTCGGTGCGGTCCGAACTGTTTTTAATCCCAAAATTTTGACTCACATTCAAACTGATTTTAAAAATAAATGTATATCAATATAAAATCCAACAAATTCTCCATGCATAAAAAATAATGTAATTTAAAATCTCGAAATGAAAAAAAAGATATTTGAAACTAATTGCCAGTTTGATGTGTTTTAAAAATGTACAGCCCATTTCTCCTTACTGATGTGCCATTTTCTCGGCCAGCCGAATGAAAGCTCTCCTTGTCTTGAAAGATTTGCAGCCCAACAGGCCTGATAAAGCGACTTACTTGGCAAATCACAAAAAAACTGGGCTGTGGCCGTGGACCCAGCTGCTAGTCCATTTGTTTTTTAGTCCATTTGGTGGGCTGGGTGAAACAATGATGTAGCATATATGCAGCCAATTTAAATCCCATTTGCATTTTTCTCGAAAGCCGCAGGCTTGCTGGGCTGGGTGAAAATATCATGTTGGGCTAGACGGAGAAATGTTATAAAAACATAAACACATGATTGCACGTTAGTGAAATCTTTGCAAGCTTATGTACGCAATCACTAGGAGTTAACTTGCCAAGTTATATATAAACAATTATTATTATTATTTTGTAAGAACTTTCAACTTACGAAATAAAATATCATTTTAATTTGATGAGTTAATAGTACATGGGATATTATTAATTTTTAGGCTAGACGTGGGACAGTTGAGTTGGTTCTAGGGGAAAGTACTGGGAGAAAACTCAGTTTACATCGAAAAAGAAAGTGGGAGAAAATTCAGAGACCTGCTGGGTCCACCTGAGGAGCAGAATATGTTGGGAGGAAGGAGATTCAAAGCACGGCAGCCGAGTGAACTAGTTTTTTTTTACGGAAAAGTGAACTTGTTTACATACATAAGCAAATTGCCACTAAAAAGCGATCAGGTTAATGGGTTGTTAAAAGAAATATTTTGGACAAAACAGATAATTACGACACATAGGTGCTTATAAACAGATAAAGTACAACATCTAGACCTTCCTGGCACGCTTGATCATGACGCTGCGGCTGTCTGTGTACTCGTCGGCTATGGGAAGCAGACATGCCCTCATGTCCAAGATCTGCATGTACATGTCGTAGCATGCGTATGCGCCCTTGGCCGCGTAGGTCATGTAGGCTAGATTTAGAGGTACCTCCCACGTGTTCAGGTCATCTTCTTTCATGTTGGCATATCAGGGGTCGATAATGGTCTCAGCGAGGTCAACCACGGAGTCCTTCTCCTGCCCGTTGCTGATGATCTTGTATTGCTTCTGGATGTCGACAAGCTTGTTGCACTAGATGGCCGAATCGTCGCGTTCTTCCTTCTCTCCACCGTAGCGAAGGTGCATTCGGCGCTGCCGATGAAACGGGCGAATGCTCTAGAACCTGGTGCAGCCATAGGACTGAGGCGAGGCAGAGCTTCATTGGTGTACATCACATTCAACTTGGTGCAGCCATAGGACTGAACGGCGAACTCAAAGGGAAACTCCTTGCTGAAGTCCATATCTAGCAGGCTCACCCCTCGGATCGCCATTGGAGTCTCTTCGAGTGAACAAGTGTGTAGGCAGCGGCAGCAGTTCATTTTTTTAGCTCTTGGGGAACTGGATTCAAAAGTAAGCTGAGTGTGTACAGGCGAAAATAGTTACTACCCCTCCCTCGTCCCCTGCACGCCCGACAGAAGATGCACCCTTGGCCACATGTCGGTTCACGAGCGGGTTTGTATTCGTACTGTAATAACAGGAGTTAGTGGTCACTTTACTTAAATATAATTAGCTTTAATAGAAATTTGTACTTAAAACAAGCAATGCATTCACTCGTTCTATCAGTCCCACAGGATCAACATGCACAATAATTAGAATTATTATTCTCAGGACGCACACGATCATCACATTTGTCGCACTTCCACAAAAGATAATACTACCGAGTTTGAACTGTTTGTTATGGTTGTTGTCCTCTGCATCATCATGCCGTGTTTCCCAGCTCGCAAGATTCAGAACCAACAAATAAGATCCAAATAATAAGTACAACAAAGATGCCTACATATCTCATTGATTCCCAGCTTGCAAGATTCAGAACCAACAAATAAGATCCAAATAATAAGTACAACAAAGATGCCTACACATCTCACTTATTCCCAGCTTGCAAGATTCAGAACTAACCCATTAGAGCCTTTTGATAAAGTGAATATCGGGATTAAATCCATCTTGGCTAGCCATGTCATACAATCGAAGAACTTGGCGAATGCTCTTGACCATCACAACATCTGTAGTTGAGTATTCCTGTTTGCACAACATGTTTGCACAGCACAAACAAGGAGACATGAGAGCATGAGTTCGCTTTAATAGCGGCCTCCTTGAGCTCAACATCCAGCTCTACTTGGATGAGGTCTGCCTGGAGTTCCATGATTCAATTCATGCACCTTTTTCTGCAGTTCACCTGAAATGAAGCAAAGATTGCATCATTCAGCTAGCAAGAAGTACTTGCTCTTGTGAGCTGGCAGGTTCTTCTTTAGTAGTTGCACTAAAATTGAGGAACATTAAGGTTGGCTGTTCGGCTCATGTAAGGTGCAACTATAAATTTCTTATCCTTTTGTGCAGTTCCACTAAAATAAAGTGCCATTGTGGTGACAGTGACGGCTCCATCTTGCAAAGGCTAATAAAATGTTGCATGAGATTACCAGCATAACTTGACGGAGATTTTGGAAACTCCAATCACCATTTTGTGCAGTTCCACCAAAATTGAGAGATGTTACCCACGTGACATTTTAGTTGAACTGCACAAGACACTCATTCCAAAAAAAGTGTTTTCTGCAGTTCACCAAAAGGTCACAATAGCAACAATGTGAAATGGATATCCCTATCTGCACAAAAAGATAGAAAGTAAACAGTTCCTGGTCAATAAGAATATACGAAACATATACAAAATGAAAAGAAGCATCTTAATTATGTTCATGGCAATCATGCAAGGACAATAGAAATTTTAAAACGTTAGCGATGCTTCATGTTACCAGAAGCATTACGATCAACAATGAGATTCCTCAAATATGGGATTACTTTAATGGTGGCATCGCTTGTTTACCAGACACAGTAAATCAACAGCAGCTAAAGAGTTGGTTTAAGGGCATGGGACCGTGGGGACACCAGGACACTCAGCAGCGTAAAGGAGAAACTTACTTATCATACTGGGGAAAACAGCAGGAGTGCCATTGTACTATGTGAGGGAAGCAAATCTAATCTTGGAGACCTTTTACTATGTGAGGGCAGCAAATCTAATCCTAGAGACCTTTTACTATGTGAGGGTAGCAAATCTAATCCTGAGACCTTTTACTATGTGAGGGCAGCAAATCTAATCCTGAAGACCTTTTACTATGTGATGACAGCAAATCTAATCCTGGACATACTCTGTTGACTTGTCCACCAACCTCCACTTTCTATCCTTTTTTCAACCAATAATAGATCTGTTCCTTATCCAGTTTGTACTGCATTTTCCCATTATTTCCCTTTTCAACCAAGAGGCCGGTTGGGTATCCGGTCTCTACTATTTTCACCATATTACTTCCTCTTTGAATCAAGTCCTAGATTCATGCTACAACTTTCCCCCCTTTCTTCGTTGTTTGAACAAAGCCCTAGATTCGAATGCATGAAGTAGCTTTACCTCTAATAATACTAAAAATTTAGGTGGCTTTGGAAGAGCTGATGGGAGTAGAAAAAGATGCACATACAGACACATGGGGAGCTGGGGCAGTAGAGCAAGGCCGCTTTCGAAGAACTTATACCTGAGGGTCGCCGGGGTGTCGGCGGCGGCAGGTCGGATCTGCGAACAATACGATGGGGAGGAAGAAGGGTCGGAGGACCTCCCGAGCCGGCCATGTGTCAGAGAGAACGGCACGGGCAGAGGATCGGGCCCCTCCGGTAGCTATGGGTTTCCTCCCTCGGCGACGATGATCGCGTGAATGATGCACCTTTTAGTCCTCTACACACACCGGCCGAAGGGATCCGACCGGATCTGTGACCAACGGTGAGCAGAGAGAAAATTTCGCTACCGCTGTCTTGTTTATATCTAGAGAGGATGAGAGAATGAAGAGAGCAACCCTAGTAAAGCAAGCGCTCAGGCCCCTGCGTCCATATATAGTGGAGTGATTATCTTTTTTCTCTCCACAACATGCGTTTCAATTTGTGTACGTGGCATTAAAGAAAAGAAACTCTCTATTTAAGGTGACTACTGTACGACTCCTACTTACTACTACTAGTACTACAATATTGTTCACTTGTGCTCCCCGCCCCTCCATTCATTGAACAACCCCGCGGGTGAATAAACATACAGTAAGTACTGTATTTATATAGAACGAACAAGCTCGAACTGTTTTCACGTAGTTAAAAGTTGAGGGCGGGGCTTTTCCCGGGTAGTACGCGCGGCAGTTTTCGGGTAGGGCCAGAAGACTATTTTAATTTTTTTTAAAAACTTCGATACAGCCACATAGCATGGAGCCGACCCCAACGATTTTAAGCTTACAGGCACGGTACATGCTATCCTAGACTACTATACACATGAAACTGCCACACGAGCGCCCATGCTGCGCTTGGCTCTTCGCCTCTTCGGGAAGTCGAACAATGATGGAATACTACTGCACTGGAGGAGTACTACAGTATGCTTCTGTCCATCTGACACCGATTTAACTGCTACATGTCCACCGCGTGCGGGAGGGAGAGCGTGTAGCGAAAGATTCTCCTAGTCTTGCCAGCCACCATGCTCATGGGCGAGGGAGGGACGCTCCTGCCTTTGCGTGTATGACAGGTGGGCCCTACAGGTGTATGGCCAACCTGTCATACAGCCAAAGGCATGTGCAGTTAAGTCCGCGAGGGAGAGGATAATCAAACTTCTCGTTGATGTATGAGTTGACGCGACACATCAAAGCACTGCACTCGATATATTTCAATAATTTGCGTGTGTGACTCCCAGATGCAGAGGCCGGGGGTCATCATCCTCCTTTTCAAGAAAAAATAGACGCGTGTGTGAGAGGATGAGTGCGTGCGTGCACCTCTTCTCTTCCTGTATAACGTTCTACTAAACTCAGAGTACAAGTTTTTGTGGGTGGCACGATGGTGCATGCGAGAAGTCCCGAGAGATAGGTTTAATGCATTAATTGCAATGCATGCATGCATAAAGTACATGCATTGGTCAATTTTCTCTTAATACTTGCACGCAATGATTTAATGCACCTTGGAATCTGAACATGTGTTGGGGACAACCAAATTGAGCCTTATAAAATGGAAAAACTAAAATTTTGAGATAAGCCCTATAAAACTGGAAAGGAGGGAGTAGAAAAAGAAGTACTCCATCCGGGAATAGTGCCGCACTTCGAAACTAGAACCGTCAATAAATTTTGAGCTTGTGTCTCGTCACATTCCAAATTACTCCATGCTATATTGAATTGCAAAGTTGTTCACACCGATCACAACCTAAACGGTTTCCCACTTAGGAGCGTATTAGTACTTGGTTATAAATACTAGTATGCCAAGATGACTGCACATTCCTCCTCAACTCCTCAACCACAAAAACAAACAAGTCATTCAGCATCCTTCCCTTGCGTCTGCCATGGCCAGCGTGAGTTCTGGGTCGAGAGATTGCCACTAGGGAGAGGCGAGCATGGAAGCGGAAGCACGAGAGAATTCCCGCCTCGCTGCGAGAGCAGCCGACATGTCCCGCCGCGCGGAAGTAGCAGCACAGAGGTCCCGCTGTGCCGCTGAAGCAGCACGGAGGTCCCGCCGCACCGTCGATGCAGCAGACTGGTCCGGCCGCACCGCGGAAGCAGCAGAGATGTCCCGCCGCACCACGAATGCAGTAGAGATGTACCGCCATGCCGCGATGGCCTGGGAAAATTTCTCGTGGGCATGCGATGACTGTTACAGGCGCATGCATGCGATCCTCCATAGCCAGGCGGATCAGATCTCCCGCTCGGCGAGGTTGCAGGACGACATGATAGCCTTGTTTGAACAGGCTACCGGCGTCATCCGGCAACTAAGGGATGGCAATGAGAGGCTCCGGGCCGAGCGCGACCTGCTGAGGGAGAAGATCGTCTGAAGTGCAGACCTGTAGGAGGAGACTAGTGCCTTGTTGAAGAAACTTATGGACGAGAATGACATGCTTCGCAACGAGCGCCAAAGGCTGGTGGAGGAATCCATGGATGTTCTCAAGCAGCGTCTTGAGGACACGAAAGAGCTCATTGCCGCTCGCCGCGGAGACTAGTTTCCTTGTTTCTTTTGATGTAATAATCGGTTTAGGATGTGGATTGTGTCATCGGTTGTGAAATGTTGGGTTCTAGCGCAGATGTTTGGCCTTTGTTGGCCTCTTGGGATGTTGCGATTTCAATCTGGTAGCTTTTAGTCCTTCGTGTTAGGCTGGAGTTGTGCTGAACTTCTTGTGAATTGTGGTGGTTTTCAGTAATGAAAATCGGAAGGGGCAAGCCCTTCTTTGATAAAATTTTTTTAATCGTCCTTATATATTCATCAGTCTTGCTATAAGTCGCAGTAGATGCTATATAGGTCCGTCGGATCTTACATCAAGATCCGTGCTTTCAGATTTTCTTTTTTCTCTCTTAAATCTCAGTCGAGTGAGACATAGCCACGCCATTAAACAGAGGCTCGAGCGGTATTAATGGAGACCTTGGGAGAGAGGTGGACGACAGATGGAGGTCAAAGGGCTCTCCTCCCGATAAGCACGCGCAGGGGTCTGATCGCACACCTCTCGTACTCAAATAGCTACCCTGCACGTCGCCTCCTAGCTAATAAAAAAGGGGACGCGTGGCGGCACGTAAATGGTACTAGTAAGTAGAACACCCATGGTTTCAATAATACTTGTGTTTCCAATTGTAACATGACATCACTTCTTCCAAAATGACTTTGTTGATTGTTAATGTGTGCGCCTTCGCAAATCGGACTGCAAATTTACCACAACATGTTGGTGCCATGTCATGTCACCAAGCCAAGTTTCATTATTTTCATGCATGTTTTGGATTTATAGGAATTAAAAAACTAAGTTTCTCAATGTTTCCAACCCAGCCACGACGCCCAGAATTTTGAATTCCATTCCCATTTCTTGCATGGAACCTAGAAATTTACCCGAGGACACACATGTGATTTTTCAACCAACTTTGGTGCACTGGAACATGTGCTTGTATTTCAAATTTGAATTATGCACACAAAGGTGACACGTTCCCTCCCAGAACCACGGGCCTTCTTGAGAGAAGCTCCGATTTGCAAGAAGCTTATACCAAAATTTGTTCCTATTCGACCAATTTTTTTTTACCATGGCATGGTACTACCATGACATGACACCATGCCAAGTTTCATGATTTTAAAACCAAGTTTCTCAATGTTATCAACCGAGCCACGATGCCCAGATGTTTGAATTTTATTCTCATTTTTTGCATGGGACCTACTCCCTCCTTCCATGAGATGTATACTATTGACAAGATTAATAGCACATGAGATGTATACTATGCAAATTATATTATTGGAAGCTCCTTTGACATACAAAATTGAAGGTATGCTTTGTGTAAGTTGCATGTCATATATTATTGCTCTAACATTTGGTCAAAGTTAGCCTCGAAAAACGCATTAGGACCTATATGCATGAGAGGAGTTGACTTCGAGAGAACGTGTTTGTTTGAGAGACACCGAGGAAGACTACTATATATCGATGGTGCATGTAGGCGGAAATTAACCTAAGGGATGGTCTTATTGGTTTCGGGGATATAGGGGAAGAATGAGAGGCGGAGGGGGGGTAGCTAGAAGGAGATTGTTAAGTGTGAGTGTGTGTTTTACCCATCTAGGCGGAAGTTATGTGCACAAAAGAGGAGAACGATTCTATGTGGCGTTAGGATTGAGGGTAATTAACTACGTGTGGAGACATAGAGACCTTGAACGCGCATGTGTGAGAGGTATACATGTATCCGTGGGATGTGTGTGTGTGTGTGTGTGTGTGCGCGCATGATCGAGATAAAAGAAAGAAGACATAAGTCATAAGATCAACGACGTGGGAGAGACAGATCGGTATGACAATATGCATGCATGTGAGAATGCATGGAAGAAGTCCCGACAATTGAGCATGTGCTTTTGTCTTTGAGAGATAGTGGCGTGGGCTGGAGCATGCATCTATGGCGAGCAGAGGGAGTGAGGCGCAACGATTGTGCAAAAGAGACCAACCTATAAATGCATATGTATGGAGAGACATATATAGTGTGGGTGATAGGAAGCAAGACTCCGTGCGAGAAAGAAATGTTGACGGAGAAACTACAGATAGATACAGAGATGGAGATGCTAGCTAGAGGGACATCCGCTAGTTTGGGTGTAGGAGATGACCGTCGGGTGGTTCAAAGGGTGAAGTTATATATGTGTGTGAGAGGGCACTTGACTGCATGTAGAGAGAAACATATGTAGTGTGCGTGATAGGAATCAAGAGTGAGGGCGAGAAACAAGGTTGATGGAGAAACAGATAAATAGAAAGATAAAGATGCTAGCTAGTGTGCGTTAGAGATAGGAGTCGAGTGGATCAGAAGGCTGGGTTATGTGTGTGGGTGTGAGAGAGATAGAGAGAGGGTGCGTGTGAGTCACATACAAATAGATATCAGAGAGAAATGAGATCTAGAGAGACGGAGTTTTGTGTCTTCGAGAGAGAAAGATATTTCACAACGAGAGTGATAGCTAGAGAGACATACGAGGGAACGCAAGATATCTCTAGGGAGAGAGGGTGTGTGTGAGCGACATACAATAGAACAATGGAGAAATATGAGACCCTGGGAGACAGAGTTTGTGTTTGTGTGGAAGAGTCGTAGGTTCTCATATCTAAGGAGCAAAAGACATCTCTGTATGAGGGGTGTGCGAGTGGCACACATGGGAATAGTAGAGAGAAATGAGACCCCGGGAGACAAAGTTTTGTGTTTGTGTGAGAGAAAGAGATTCCACATGGAGAATCATAGTTAGAGACACATAGCAGGGAGTGAGATATACTTAGAGAGAGATAGAGTGATGAAGGTCGAGGGAGAGAGTACCGTCAGTGTGTTACAAATATAAAAGATCATTGTCGACATACAGGTAGCACGAGAGATACCTGAGAGACGATGAACGCGTATAGGTCCAGAGAGATAGTCCTATATAAGCATGAGTGATAGCTAGAGACGAATATCTAGATTAAAGGGGATTCAAATATTTAAACTGGAGATCACGACATCGATAATATCATAACACAAATTGGTGTATCAAACATGCATATTCATTTGAATTTGGGCACACATGCAATGTTATATAGTTTATCAATATTGGTGACCCATAGATTCTTCAATTACAAACAATGCATTGTTTATATGCAATTAATGTCTAAACGGGATTACACTATATGTTGCGTGTGTGAAACACATTATACATGTTTGAGAAGTAAAAAAACCCGCATGAAACACACATTAATTGGAGACAGTTAGCGAGGAATGCATACATTGGATTTCAACATAAAGTGGTTTCAAATATTTGAAAATCCAAATTGATGGATACAACCTTATGAATCCGAGATCATGCCATTTGTAAACCATATTTATGTATAAATGGTGTTGTGCTTTTGAAAGTATATATATAAAAATGATGTATATAGAATGTAATTCCAATTGAAAATGGATCCCGCCCGAAAAAAATAGAATACAAACGGGATTCGAATTGAGTTGGCACGGTAAACGTGCACTCTGCAAAATTTGAACTAAGCAGGGAAAGTCGCAGTAACCGCCCGGAACTAAAATCTGCGAGATGGAAATCACTGCTGCCTATCCCTGCCACGCAAAGCCTATATGCTGGTATTCTATAGGTTTCGATAGGGGTAGGTTTGTAATTTCACCCAAACGTGACGTAACCGCCTCTCACCCGGATTCATACACGGTGGGCGCCAAAACACAGTGTGTCCTCGGCCGAAATCGACTCCCTCCCCGATTCATATTCATACACGGTGGGCGCTTGTAGGATCGGAAGTATGTCTAGAGGGGGGGTGATTAGACTACTTGACCAAATAAAAACTTAACCTTTTCCCAATTTTAGTTCTTGGCAGATTTTAGCTAATTTAGGACAAGTCAAGCAATCGTCACATAATTCAAGCAAGCATGCAAAGAGTATATAGGCAGCGGAAAGTAAAGCATGCAACTTGCGAGAATGTAAAGGGAAGGGTTTGGAGAATTCAAACGCAGTTGGAGACACGGATGTTTTTCCCGTGGTTCGGATAGGTGGTGCTATCCTACATCCACGTTGATGGAGACTTCAACCCACGAAGGGTAACAATTGCGCGAGTCCACACAGGGCTCCACCCAAGGGCAACGGTTGCGCGAGTCCACACAGGGCTCCACCCACGAAGGGTCCATGAAGAAGCAACCACCCACAAAGGGTCCACGAAGAAGCAACCTTGTCTATCCCACCATGGCCATCGCCCACACAGGACTTGCCTCACTAGCGGTAGATCTTCACGAAGTAGGCGATCTCCTTGCCCTTACAAACTCCTTGGTTCAACTCCACAATCTTGTCGGAGACTCCCAAGTGACACCTAGCCAATCTAGGAGACACCACTCTCCAAGAAGTAACAAATGGTGTGTAGGTAATGAACTCCTTGCTCTTGTGCTTCAAATGATAGTCTCCCCAACACTCAACTCTCTCTCATAGGATTTGGATTTGGTGGAAAGAGGGTTTGAGTGGAAAGCAACTTGGGAAGGCTAGAGATCAAGATTCATATGGTAGGAATGGAATGTCTTGGTCTCAACACATGAGTAGGTGGTTCTTTCTTAGAACATATGAGTTGGAATGGTGTGTGTGTTCTGATGGCTCTCTCTCCGAATGGGAAGGAGGTGGAGGGGTATATATAGCCTCCACACAAAATCCAACCGTTACACAGTTTTCCAATCTCGGTGGGACCGAATCAATAAGCTCGGTCGGACAGAAAATGTAAACCTAGTGACCGTTAGTGATTTTCGGTGGGACTGACATGCAACTCGGTAGGACCGATATGGTTAGGGTTTGGGCATAACGTAATCTCGGTGAGACCGATTACACAAACTCGGTGAGACCGAATTTGGTAATTAGCTAACCAGAGAGTTGGTCAGGCAAACTCGGTGGGACCGATTTGCTCTTTCGGTGAGACCGAGTGGAACTCGGTGAGACCGAAAAGTTACAAAGGGGAAACACTGAGTTTACATTGCAATCTCGGTGGGACCGATTCGCTCTTTCGGTAAGACCGAAAAGTTACGAAAGGGAAACAGAGAGTTTGCAACCCCATCTCGGTAAGACCGAGATCCTTATCGGTAGAACCGAATTGCTAGGGTTTGGCAGTGGCTAATGACAAGTGAAACTCGGCGGCGCCGGATAGGAAGAATCGGTAGGACCGAGTTTGGCTTAGGGTTTAGGTCATATGTGGATATGGGAAAGTAGTTGAGGGTTTTGGAGCATATCACTAAGCACATGAAGCAAGAGGCTCATTAAGCAACACCTCATCCCTCCTTAATAGTATTGGCTTTTCCTATGGACTCAATGTGATCTTGGATCACTAAAATATAAAATGAAGAGTCTTGAGCTTTTGAGCTTGAGCCAATCCTTTGTCCTTAGCATTTTGAGGGTTCCACTTTCACATCCATGCCATGCCAATCATTGAGCTTTCCTGAAATAATCATCTTGGAATAGCATTAGCTCAATGAGCTATATGTTGTTATGAATTACCAAAACCACCTAGGGATAGTTGCACTTTCAATCTCCCCCTTTTTGGTAATTGATGACAACATATAGATCAAAGCTTTGACAAATGATAATAAGCAAGAATTATATCGTCACTTTGAGAAGTATGTGATAAGTAAGAGCTCGCCCTAAATTTGTGCATATTTAAAATTTGCTTTGGACTGCAAATGCACAAAGAGTTAGAGTCATGGGTTACTCTTCCATGTCACATACATCTTGGTGGAGCGCTCAAAATGATAAGAATGAAATACATGCACTCATCACCAAGAATAATGAGTGATCACAAGATAGATAAGATAATAGCATTAAGCAAGCATTAAGTGTAGCTTATGATCAAACACATGATCATCAATGTCTCACGAACATAGTATCTCAAGCACTCAAAAGCAAACAAGTTCGAAAAACCACCAAATAAAGCAAGAGAGAAAAGCAACTCTCTCTCTCTCTCGAAGCCTATGATCTATGCATCTTCTCCCCCTTTGGCAACAAGTTACCAAAAAGTTCCTAGAAAATGCATAGCACTAGATCGACGCTCAGGCTTGATCTTCAGGTGGTGGTGGAGTCCGGATCACTCCAAGGACGAAGGCTTCGGTAGATGCTGAAGTAGTCACTGGAGTTGGAGCTGAAGTAGATGCTGGAGCTGGTGGAATTGAGGCTGTAGCTAGTGCTGAAGTGGTGGCTCTACTGTCAGCAACTGGCATGGCAGATGACCTCGGGCCTCGTGGCACTCTGGCAAAGGTATGAGTGGTAGTCCTACATCTCCTCTCCCGCATGTCCTCCTGGAGCTGCTCCACTGCAGACTGAACTTCTGTTACCTTGACATCCAAGTCATAGAACTTTTGTTCCATGATTCTCTCTACGCTCTGCTGATTCTGAGTGAGAGTGGCCAGACTTTGCTCAATCCTCAGCGTGGATGCAATCAAGTAACCAAGCCGCTCTTGTTTAGTCTTCAAGAAGTATTCAGATGCCTCCTCTTGGGTAGGCATCTTGGCAGCTTTCTCCTTCCTTGCCTTCTCTTTCTTTGCAAATGCTTGGGCAGATGATGGCTCGTTCTCAGTCATGACAACTTGATTGTCCTCGAAATCTGGACGGATGGGCAAATGTTCCTTGTCCAATAAATATATGCCCGTGCCCATCTTGGAGTTGATGAGCTCCTGAATCTGAGGGGCATATCCGCAGGTCCTCTTCTGGTCTGCTGCAGTCCTCTTGATAGTTTCCACTATGAGGCTCATCACCTTGAACTTCTGAGGCACATCAAACACATGTAGCAAGTTGATAGCATGGCCTCTGATCATCTTGTGATCTCCAGACTTGGGCAGTAAGGTGTGCCTTAGTATCCAATTGATCGTCGGGAGTCCTGACAGAAGGTAATGCACAGAGCCAAACTTGAAGGTGTCAAGAGCTTCATTGGGAATTTCCTTGTACATATTGGACATGGAGTTGTGGTCCATCTTCTTCTTGGCATAGATATCCAAGTCTTCATCTTGCTCCTCTGGGGCATTAATGATCTGTGCCCACTCAGCCACTGTAGATTGGTACCTTGTACCCTCAGACATCCATGTGATCCTCCCATCTGGATAAAATTGAGCCGTGGAGTAGAACTGCATGATAAGCTCCTCGTTCCACTTTGTGAGCTTCTGCCCAACAAAGTCGGCTACTCCACAAGCTATGAAGCTGTCTTGCACTCCAGGATAGTGCTCCTCATTGTCCTTGATGTATGTCCAATCAACCCAACGCATATCACAGACAATGGGCTTCTTATCTAACAGCACAGTCTCATAGAAATCCTGCTGCTCCTTGGTGTGAAACCTGTAGTCCACGGCAGTCCTTCTCCTTGAAGCATACGGGTCTGCTTCTCTCCACTTTCTCAGCCCTGAATCTCTCCTGAGCTTCATGTCCTCAGCCATAGGATGAGCATCGTTGTGGTCTGGGATCTTGGGCTTTAGCTTTCTCAGGACATTTTCTTCTTCTTCTTCTTCAGCAACAGTCTCAGGCACTGGGGCCTTGTTCTTTTCAGCTGCAGGAATGCTCCTTGTAGTCCTCTTTGGTTTTGGCTTGGAGGCAGCTTTGGGCTTAGATGCAGTAGCCCCTGACCTTATGGCATCACCCATTAGCTTGGGTGCCTTGGGCGCTGGTGCAGCTACCTCTTCTTCCTCTTTCTTCTTCCATGATGGAAGCTTTGCCAAGCACTCTAGCCACAGTCTTCTTCACCCTTTCCTTTCTTTTCTTGCCCTCAGCTGCAACTGGCTCTTGGGGAGTGGGCTTCTCAGTTGAGGCTCTAGCCTTTGACATGGGCTGCCTGCCTGCTGGCCTTTTGATTTTCAGACCTGGCTTAGTGCCTTGAGCTGGCTCAATTCTCTTGGAAGTGGCCTCTTCCTCTGCCACATAGTCCTCATCTTGAGAGTCTGAAGTTTTCTTCTTCCTTTGTCTCGTGGCAGCCTTTGGCAAATTGCTAGGAGTGCTCCTGCTGCCTTCATCAGATGAACTGGAGGGACTAGTGCCCTCACTCATCACCACTTGCTGCTCTGACATATTTTGGCTATCACTTTGATCAGACATGCTGCAAACTGACTGCTGACCCTGTGAATAGATTATAGATGAGGTAGAAAGGATGAGCATCACAAAATGCAGAGATTTTTGCAAAAGAATGATCCAAAAACTTAGTTTTAGTTTCCTACTGAAATCATCTCGGATCTACCGATTTTCAAACTCGGTGATACCGAAGCAGTTTTGGAACCTAAACTAGTGAACTCGGTAGGACCGAGTCACAGTTCGGTGGCACCGAGACTGCTAGGGTTTCACTGATTTCAAAAATCGGTCACATCGATAAGTAATTCTCGGTCAGACCGAGTCTCACTTGTGCAATGGCATAAGCCAAATCGGTGGGACCGAGTTTTTCAACTCGGTGGGTCCGAGATGGTTTTGGCGGAAACCTAAACCTAGAATTTTCGAATCAAACCTAATCTACGGGCGTTTTGACTGGATAGAAGTTTCTCAAACGTGGCAAGAATCAATATGATCACAATGTGCTAGGAATCAGATTGAGGAATAGCACAAAGATCAAGTCCATACCCTAGTTCAGCGGGGACTTGCTACGGCGGCAACGGCGGGGCAGAATTCCCGTTGACGGCGACGGATACCAGCGACTGGAGGCTACTGGCGGCGAGAAGACGATCCGAAGACCTCGAGGGCAGAGCAGGCTATCGCGCGGGCGTAGGGGTTCGGAGAAATTTCCAAATTTTGCCCGTGACTATATATAGCCCGACCCTGTCGGTGTGACCGAGTGGAACGACTCGGTGGCACCGAGATTCATAACTGCGTGCAGTTACTGAAACTCGGTGTGACCGAAAAGTTCAAATCGGTTGCACCGAGATCGAAAACCTAGATCAACTTAATGATCTCGGTAGGACCGAAAGTGGAGTATCGGTCAGACCGAGAATCATAAAGAGGTTTTGGAAGTTTAAGTCTATGACGAATCGGGGACTCTGAGCGCTCCTCACACAGAGTGGTTCGAATCTGACTTGATCAAATTTTGTGATGCAGCATGAATAGAGTTTGAGACGATAAAAGCATAGATAGCTAGAGGAGGTTCTTAGGCATTCTTGTCCATCCACTTGGCAAAAAGAAATAAAACCGAACAATCAAAACAACAAGTGGATGTCCTCGAACGAGTAAAATATGCAACCAGCATGCTCACACAATAAGATGGCAAATGAAATATGTGGCAAGGCATGCACAACCAATACTAGCATCTATCAAGCAGTTTGCGATGACTAGGTCATCTATGTATGAGTATATTGACTTAGGAGTCAAGTGAGAACACTTGATCATAGGTCATACTCATTGTTTAAGCCCAAGTGGGGTTACCACTTTTACATAAAGCATTGTTGTGTTCACATCTTTAGAGTTGCTTTAGCTCAAGTCTTAGAGTAAAGCTCCCCCTAGATGTGATATCCCCCCCCCTAAGAGGGATGAACTAACCTTGGGTTTTGTTGATGATGACTTCATGTAGATATTGAAGATGTGGATGCCCAATGTTGATGTAGATCTCTTGGAGCTATCCATTTGAGTGAATTGCACTTTTAATACCTACATGGGTTAGTCCCACAAGGAACAAACAAGGATATCCATAGACATAGAGTGATGCACACAAAAGATGATGTCCATGAAAACTTTTAGGTTACCTTGTCCCTTGTCTTACCAACAAGAGGGTTTGTGACTCCTTGAACTAGTGCAAGATGTGGAAGTTGATTGCACTTGTTCTTGCCAAAATGATAAGAGTGAAGTATGTTGGCGGAGTCACCCTCAATAACTCTCTAGTTCTTCTTCTTTTGGATCCACATCATCTTGATGGGAATCCTTGGAGTTGTAGTCGTACTTGATGAAGTGGAGCTTGAAGTAGTCTTGGGAATCCACTTGACTAAGGTCTTCGGAGCTTCTTCAAATGCATCAATTTCCTCTTGAAGCTTGTCCTTGCCTTTTTTGCTTGTAGTCTTGTGGTGGAAGATCATCTTGAGCTTGTGTCCCCTTGAAAGAAGTATCATACTTCTCTTGTTGAGGGACAAACTTTGTCTTGGGGTATTGATCTTCTTCCCACTCAACTCCATTGGCATTGAACTTTTGTTCAAAACCAACACCTTGATTCTTCCGGTGCATTCCTTGCTTGCGCACAATTTCCTCGAATTGCTTACTCCCGGCAAGGCTTTTGTACACTCCTTTCTCTATAATTCCCTTCAATAAACTATTTTCTTGCTCAAGTGTAACTTGGCTAAGAGAATTATTAGTGGAATCAAGAGAACTACTAGAAGCAACAATATTGGATTTAACATGATCATTGTTACTGCTAGAGGAAGAATCTTTCTTGTTAGACTTGACTTGAGGCATGTAAGTGGATAAGAGTAAACACTTGGCAATGTAAGAAGAACTTTTCTTGCGGAGATCACCATTGATTGCTTTTAAGAACTCATGCTCTTGCTCAAGATTGAGCTTTTCAAAGCGTAATTTCTCATGAGCTCTTAAAAGTTCTCGATGATCTTCGAAGATAGTGTCATGAGCTAACTTAAGAGTTTTTAGTTCTTTAGTTAGAGCCTCAATCTTCTCCTTATTATTGTCATTCGTTTTATCTTGATTAGCATGTTTAATTGACACTTCATCATAGTATTCATCACTAGAGTTGTCAACAAGCAAATCATCACCTAACAAGTCATCTTCATCACTATTGAAATCAACATACTCGGGGTGTGTTACCTTAGGACCTTTGGCCATGAAGCATCTTCCAATTCCTTCATTTGGTGAGTCAAATATGTCGTAGGAGTTGGTTGACACAAGTGCTAGACCGGCAACACCTTCATCTTGAGTATCTTCGGAGTCGGAGTGATAACTTCTCTCGAAGTGGCTGTCGGAGTCGGAGTCGGATACCCATTCACCAACATGAACTTGATGTCTTCTTATTGTGTAGCTCCTTGATGATTTTTCCTTCCTTTCCGAATCCTTGCTTCTCCGTGAGTATCTTCGTTCATAATGATCATCTCTACTCCTTCTCTATCTTGGTGATGATTCTTTGCTTCTTCTTTTTGGAGAATCTTCTCTTCTCTTGTAGGGAGCCGTACACTCATTGGAATAGTGTCCGGGTCTTCCACAATTGTAACAGTTTCGCTCTCGACAAGAAGATCTTTTGTCATTGTAGGACCTTGACTTGGAGCTTCTATCTTTGCTTCTACTCTTGTAGAACTTGTTGAAGTTCCTCACCATTAAGCTCAATTCTTCATTGAAGTCTTGTTTCTCACTCGATGATGTAGGGGCTTCACATGAGGCTTTATAGGCACCACTTGATTTGTTGTGAAGTTCCTCTTTATCCTTAAGTGACATCTCATGAGCAACAATTCTTCCAATCACCTCCGTTGGCTTGAGATCTTTGTAGTTGGGCATCATTTGGATCAATGTGCACACGGTATCATATTTTCCATCCAAGGCTCTTAGAATCTTCTTGATGATGAATCTATTGGTCATCTCTTCACTTCCTAAGCCGGCAATCTCATTTGTGATGAGAGCAAGCCTAGAGTACATCTCAGCGACACCTTCACCATCCTTCATCTTGAACTTGTCAAGTTGGATTTGAAGTACATCCAACTTGGATTCCTTGACGGAGTCGGTACCTTCGTGCATATCAATCAAAGTGTCCCAAATTTCCTTTGCATTCTCAAGACGGCTGATTTTGTTGAATTCTTCGGGGCACAATCCGTTGAAGAGAATATCACAAGCTTGAGCATTGTATTGCAACATCTTCAACTCATCCGCGGTAGCTTCACGGTTTGGTTCTCTCCCGTCAAAGAAGTCACCTTGCAAACCAACACACACAATAGCCCAAACGGCGGGGTTATGTCCAAGAATATGCATTTTCATTTTATGCTTCCAACTAGCAAAGTTAGTACCATCAAAGTAAGGACCTCTACGGTGATAATTTCCCTCGCTAGACGCCATACTCTCCTAGGTTGTGAAACCAAGGCTATGACCACCAAAAGCTATGGAGATCAAAGCAAATGGAGACCAAAGCTCTGATACCACTTGTAGGATCGGAAGTATGTCTAGAGGGGGGGTGATTAGACTACTTGACCAAATAAAAACTTAACCTTTTCCCAATTTTAGTTCTTGGAAGATTTTAGCTAATTTAGGACAAGTCAAGCAATCGTCACATAATTCAAGCAAGCATGCAAAGAGTATATAGGCAGCGGAAAGTAAAGCATGCAACTTGCGAGAATGTAAAGGGAAGGGTTTGGAGAATCAAACATAGTTGGAGACACGGATGTTTTTCCCGTGGTTCGGATAGGTGGTGCTATCCTACATCCACGTTGATGGAGACTTCAACCCACGAAGGGTAACGGTTGCGCGAGTCCACACAGGGCTCCACCCAAGGGCAACGGTTGCGCGAGTCCACACAGGGCTCCACCCACAAAGGGTCCACGAAGAAGCAACCACCCACAAAGGGTCCACGAAGAAGCAACCTTGTCTATCCCACCATGGCCATCGTCCACACAGGACTTGCCTCACTAGCGGTAGATCTTCACGACGTAGGCGATCTCCTTGCCCTTACAAACTCATTGGTTCAACTCCACAATCTTGTCGGAGGCTCCCAAGTGACACCTAGCCAATCTAGGAGACACCACTCTCCAAGAAGTAACAAATGGTGTGTAGGTAATGAACTCCTTGCTCTTGTGCTTCAAATGATAGTCTCCCCAACACTCAACTCTCTCTCATAGGATTTGAATTTGGTGGAAAGAGGGTTTGAGTGGAAAGCAACTTGGGAAGGCTAGAGATCAAGATTCATATGGTAGGAATGGAATGTCCTGGTCTCAACACATGAGTAGGTGGTTCTTTCTCAGAACATATGAGTTGGAATGGTGTGTGTGTTCTGATGGCTCTCTCTCCGAATGAGAAGGAGGTGGAGGGGTATATATAGCCTCCACACAAAATCCAACCGTTACACAGTTTTCCAATCTCGGTGGGACCGAATCAATAAGCTCGGTCGGACCGAAAATGTAAACCTAGTGACCATTAGTGATTTTCGGTGGGACTGACATGCAACTCGGTAGGACCGATATGGTTAGGGTTTGGGCATAACGTAATCTCGGTGAGACCGATTACACAAACTCGGTGAGACCGAATTTGGTAATTAGCTAACCAGAGAGTTGGTCAGGCAAACTCGATGGGACCGATTTGCTCTTTCGGTGAGACCGAGTGGAACTCGGTGTGATCGAAAAGTTACAAAGGGGAAACACTGAGTTTATATTGCAATCTCGGTGGGACCGATTCGCTCTTTCGGTAAGACCGAAAAGTTACGAAAGGGAAACAGAGAGTTTGCAACCCCATCTCGGTGAGACCGAGATCCTTATCGGTAGAACCGAATTGCTAGGGTTTGGCAGTGGCTAATGACAAGTGAAACTCGGTGGCGCCGGATAGGAAGAATTGGTAGGACCGAGTTTGGCTTAGGGTTTAGGTCATATGTGGATATGGGAAAGTAGTTGAGGGTTTTGGAGCATATCACTAAGCACATGAAGCAAGAGGCTCATTAAGCAACACCTCATCCCTCCTTAATAGTATTGGCTTTTCCTATGGACTCAATGTGATCTTGGATCACTAAAATATAAAATGAAGAGTCTTGAGCTTTTGAGCTTGAGCCAATCCTTTGTCCTTAGCATTTTGAGGGTTCCACTTTCACATCCATGCCATGCCAATCATTGAGCTTTCCTGAAATAATCATCTTGGAATAGCATTAGCTCAATGAGCTATATGTTGTTATGAATTACCAAAACCACCTAGGGATAGTTGCACTTTCAGCGCCAAAAACAAACTCTCGCCGGCAAATATTCGGTGTATGCGAGATTATCGTCCTGTCCCCGACTGACTAGTGTTGCTGTGATGTAGTAGAAATTTGAAACAGGGGCTAACTTTGTAAATTTCCTCGCATTTGAGACAAGCGCGCCCTGAATACATGGTTCCCCCTTCCTCTCCACCTCCCTTTTCCCCATTCGTACTGCGTGGGCACGAAAACACCCTCTCCACCCCGCCCTCCTCCGTCCGCCACCCCATCCACCGCCGTCCTCCTCCACCATGCCGGAGCTTATACCCCGACGCCGCCGTCCATTACAAGAGATCTACCTCTCTCATCCACGGCTTTGGACCGGGATCCTTGCATCCCGTCCTCTCGCTTCATCCCCGCCGTCGTCCACCTTGCCGGCGCCGCTCCTACGACCGTCTCGTCCACCGCGCCCCGCCGCCACCGTCTACCCTCCTAGATCTGCTTCCACGATGCCGACAGCCATCGCTACCGCATCACCATCAAATTCTCAGCAGATTCCTACACGGCGCCGCACCAGAGGTGGTACTCTTTCGTATCTGCTCAACTTATTTATCGCAGCAAGAAAATAGATTGCCATTGCTTTACTCTGATTTCTTGTCTTGGTTGCGAAGTTTCCTTTGTCCGGTTTGCACCTTCAGATCCGCCATGGCACGCTCAACACCATACTCGCAATGCTTATGGTTTTCCCGTTTTATATTCCACACTAGTTAAATCACAGTAGACTAAATTTCAAAATTGGGTCAGTCGATTTTTCAGAGCTCGCCGGAGTTTGCCGGTGCGATCGAAGGGGCTCGGGTGGTTGTGGGGCCTCACCGAACAAAGAAAACTCGACGCATGTGGGGGTTGGGGTGGGGGTGGGGGTGGGGGTGGCGGAGGAACACATGCGATGGGGGCCGGTGGTCCGGCCGGAGGCCCGTGCGGTGTTCTGTATGGGAAGAATCAGAGACGAGGAAGAAGAAGGGTTAGGAGGCGTAGGATCTTCATCCAACCGCCTGAAATGGTCGAGAGATAGCTTGGAGTTGCATTCTTAATGCGCTCTAGTTCATCATGTATGGGCACTGCGCAACCAATATTTTATTATCCAAAATTTGCTTGCTCTTCTTTACCATGTTCCTCTTCCGTTCTTCTTTAATATGTACTCTCTCCATTCCTAAATACAAGTCTTTGTATAGATTCCACCATGGACTACATATGGAGCAAAATTAGTGAATCTACACTCTAAAATGTACCTGGATACATCTATATGTGATCCATAGTGGAAATCTCTACCAAGACTTATATTTTGGAATGGAGGGAGTATGATAGTAGTACATTATGTTCCTTGTACTGAAGATGAGCAGGGACATTTGCAGTGTAGAGGTCTATACGGTCGGTTGTGATGGACACTTTGAGCCTCTTTGATTCGTAGGATCTTGTAAACATAGGAATAGGATTTGTAGTGGCCTGCCCACTTGAATCCTATAAGAATAGCAAGGAAATGCGGGGAGCTGTGTCGCCTTTGAGAGTTACATTGATATTAACAGTACCGCACCTTCACTTGAAGAGAGCTGGTATCCGAAGCCTTTCTAGCCGTACCGGCAATACTAGCACATATATTCCAGCAAGTTCCACTTTGCTGATTTTACTTTGATGCTTAAGGTTTTCCCGTTATATCTACACTATGATCTGTGTAGCTGCTTTGTGTCGCACTAGCAGCAGTCCACTCTTGAAGCTAAACACTGCAATGACTTACAAATTTGGCACCAAGGCATTGAGTGCCATTCTGGATGCAATGAAACTCATACGCTCCCCACCTGTTGATTCTTGTTCAGAATATCATCCTAATGACTATTCTAACCTCGAGGAGTCAAAGGCAGATGGCCTGTCCTGTTCACCCATCAAGGTGCCTGTTCTAATTTGGCAATGTTTTATTGATTGCGGGTATCTTGCATATGTTGTCTTGCATTTCTTCTACTTTGTTGCACCGCCATCTGCTTAGTTTACTTATCATATATGTCGACATGCCATGCCCATCCATTATCAATACATATTCCATCTGTCGTCATACCATGTTTTTCCACTCAAATGTTGTTCTTGTGCATCAGACATCAAAAAGGAAGAGGGTGATTGCCGAACCCGAAGGAGCACCAGCAAAGTCCTTGAAAAACGTGGTGGTGCCGGAGAAATCAGACAACACCCCACTTATATTGGTTGTACAACCAGTGACACAAAACGTAGGACCAACTCCAGCAGACTGTACCCATACTTCACTGGCCACACCCCTAGCCCCACCACACAGGACCTGCACTCCAGCAAAAGGTATACAGATTTCATTTGCCATAGCACTAGCTGTACCATAGAAAAATCCCACTCCAGCAAAAAGTACAGCAAGTCCACTGGCCGAAGACCTATCCCAACTATAGAGACGACCAATTCCTGCAGATTGGAACCCCATTCCATTTATTCCCAGTTTAAAAGACAATGCTTTCAATGTTGTTAGGGACCACGTGCATATATTCCCATCATGGGAAGATTATTGTGAAGACAAACACCATTTTCACATCTTCTTGTCCAACTTACGTGTAAGTGCTATTATTCATGGTTATTATTTTCCTGTTTTTTGCTGATTGAACACATGAATGATTTACATTACATTGTTGTAACTAGGCGAGGGTCAATCTGGATAGTCATGACGAGCAAAGCTTGCTTGTGCTTTTCAAGGAAGCATTGCAGCAGTATCGGTGTTACCTAAGGAAATCACACTTTGATGGCAAGTCTATAAACGAATTTCCAGTGAAGTCTCCTGTGCTAAATTTAGAAGACATTGAATGGAAAAACCTTTTTATGCACTGGTCTCGTTCCTAGGATGAGGTACTGTCTATGAAATCACATGACAATTTGAACTTCTACTTCTCCGCATGTGCCTTACGGATATTTTTTGCAGGAAATCTGCTCGAAGAAGAATTCCAGTTTGACAAGAACGACAGGATATCACAAATATGCTGCCCGCTGCTTTGCTCTTGTTAGTACCTGCTGTCCTGTATCACTGTACTTGCATACATACCTGGTTCATTATGTGATAGCAGTATGCATGATAGCTTGCTTATCAATTGTTCGCTCCAAATTATCTGATCTGTATGAATGATTACATTAGTGTAGAATATATCCAATGCCAATGTTTTTTAGCTCTGCATTGTTCTTGTAAGTACATGCTGTCCTTTATCAGTGTACTTATAATGACAGGTAGTTGTTCATGTACCAACACTCTGCAGCTTATTTTCCTTTGCCCTCCATTTTCTACACATCAGATCTATATTTACTCTTACCATAAGGTTGGTACTGAAGAAGTTTAGCTGTGCATTGCTCTTGGCTGTACCTTTTGCATGTAGTGCTGCACTTACATTTATAGCTACTTGGTTATGTAGCATCACTCTTCATCTTATCTTAAATATTCTCCATTTTTTCGTATATTATCACATCTATATTTACTCTTAACAAAATGTAGAATAAAGGCAATGCTTTTGAAGAAGATTATGTGGTAAACTTCTTGAATTGCCCCTCCATCAGCATGGATAAGGCCTTTATAGAGCCTGTCTTCACCAATAATGTAAGTTTGTCCACCTCAAGCCTTCAAACTTTGTTGTATATATTTGGTTAGGCATGACTGCAATAGCTGTTTATTTTTGGTGTTTGCATCAAATTGCTTGTTTAAAGTTTATTATTTAGTTCATAAACAAAAGTGTGTCCTTTCTCAATTAAAGTTTTCAGTTGTACAACCAACTTAATTCTTCATACCATGTAAATTAAACTATATAGAGCAAGTGATCTTATTTTGCACTGCATGTATGCTTCTGTTCTTCATCCTTAATCCAGTGGTGTGGTGAACCTACCCACCACAACACAATGTCATATTCTGCAATGTCTTAACTATGAACAATGTCATATCATTCTACTATTATTTAAACCTTCTCTTTATTTGCCAATCTGAAATGGTATAAATTGACAACACACTAACCATTGATACTTATGAGTTCTTGATCTGTAATCCAGTGGTGTCATGAAGCTGCCAACTCCTTCACAATGTCATTTCCTGCCATGTCTTGAACTGAACAATACCATATTGTGTAAATGCAAATTTAAACTGTGTCACTTTATTCGTTAGTAAGAAATGTGATGAATTGTCAGCACTGATACTTTTATGTGCAAAACCTGTCATATGTCTGCTTGTTTATCTTTCAGAGTGAGGAAGATATAAGTGTTGAACAAGCATAGTCTCATCATCTTGCTCAGCTGCTTGCGCTGCAGCTCCCCAGCAGGGCTAACCTTTCTTGAACTCTATTGAAGTGATGTTGGTTTTGTATATTATTTTGTCGGCGTGTTTATTTACATTGGTGGAGATCTTTGATGCCCAGTGTATGTAATCTGTTGTCTGCTTGTACTTTATTATGATAGTGGCGAACTTTGATGCCCAGTGGATGTAATATGCCGTAATTTCTTTATTGTATAGTATAGGTTTTTTCTTATTCATGATGCTGCAGTTATTTT
>NC_041382.1:95109605-95116461 GCF_002162155.2 Triticum dicoccoides | reverse complement strand
TCCTGTCTTCGCAGTAAACCGGCCAAACCGTAAAATTACGGTACATAATCGGGCCGTCATGCAATCACGATGTAGGTTGGGCCTGAAATGTGCCGATCAGCTCACGGGCTGGCAGCAGCCCAAAATGAACCCCGGCCCATGATTGTGCGAATCAAATCACGGGCTTTTAACAGGCCAAAAAATTGTCTCGGTCCTTGTTTGGCCCAATCAGATATCGGCTGCGAGCAGGGCGGATGCAAACCATGCCGTAGTTAGGCCCAACTATATGACGGGCTTTTAACAGGCTGAAATTAATATAGGGCCGAAATGTTAAACGGGCCCTTAACAAGCCAAAACTAATATCAGGCCGAATTACTAAGTGGGCCTTTAGCAAGTGGGCCCAAAAGCATAGTGTCCAGTTGACGGGCCGAATCCGATATGGGCCATAATTAGGCCCAAAACCTCTTAAAGGGCCGGACCTGATCTGGGCCGTAATTTGGCCCAGAACGTGGTAGGCTTTTAACGGGACAGATCTCATATGGGCCACTATTAGGCCCGGAGTGTGGCAGGCCATTAATAGACTGGATCAAATATGGGCCGGCATTTGGCCCAAAACATGGCAGTCAGTTAACGGGCCGGCCTACTAGGGTCCACAAAATCTTGTGGGCCTATAGCTAGGCCAGCCCATTAATGTCGGCGAAATCTCGTGGGCCTTTAGCTGGGCCGGCCCATTATGATCTGTAAGAATTTTGTGGGCCTTTACCTGGGCCGGCCTATTATGGCACACGAAAATCTTGTGGGCCTTTACCTAGGCCGGCCCATTATGGCCCGCAAAATCTCATGGGCCTTTAGCTGGGCCAGCCCATTATGGTCCGCAAAATCTTGTAGGCCTTTAGGTGGGCCGACCCATTTAAACTTGTTGGGCCGTGCCATGTGTCGACGTATCATAGGCGCATTCTATCCAGTGAGTGGATGACATCTGTCCTGACGATGAGCCGACACGTGTTTCCTCTAGCCAATGATGATTTTACACGTGGAAAATCCCCATTGGTCGGGGCTGTTAACGGCTTATCGGATCCAAAACCCGACCCGATAGCTTAACGGTGTTCCGTTACGGTGGATGCCATGTGTCGGTCACCCTTGACGAAAGCACTTCTGTGACGCGCGATTTATCGTCATGGAAGTGGACACTTCCGTGATGATAATTTTGGTAATGTCATGGAACACTTCTACGACAGCACAGGTATGACTATCTTGATTCTGTCATAAATTTGTCATGGATGTACATGCATGACAAAAAAGCGACCTACTGTGACAAACACGTATCATCACGGAAGTGTATTTTTTTTGTAGTGGATGTTGATGGAGATTGCCCTCTCCCGATGAGAGGAGCGTTGGTGATGATGGTGGTGATGATTTTCCCCTCCCGGAGGGAAGTTTCCCCGGCAGAACAGCTCCGCCAGAGCCCTAGATTGGTTCCGCCAAGGTTCCGCCTCGTGGCGGCGGAGTTTCGTCCGAGAAGATGGCTTATGATTTTTTTTCTCATCGAAAGACTCTGTATAGCAGAAGATGGCTATCGGAGGGCCACCAGGGGGCCCACGAGGTAGGGGGGCGCGCCCAGGGGGTAGGGCACACCCCCACCCTCGTGGGCAGGGTGTGGCCCCCTGGTGAACTTCTTGCGCTCAGTATTTTTTATATATTCTGAAATTGACTTCCGTGAAGTTTTAGGACTTTTGGAGCTGTGCAAAATAGGTCTCTAATATTTGCTCCTTTTCCAGCCCAGAATCCCAGCTGCCGGCATTCTCCCTCTTTATGTAAACCTTGTAGAATAAGAGAGAATAGGCATAAGTATTGTGACATAATGTGTAATAACAGCCCATAATGAAATAAATATCGATATAAAAGCATGATCCAAAATGGACGTATCAACTCCCCCAAGCTTAGACCTCGCTTGTCCTCAAGCGAAAGCCGAAATCGAAAAATATGTCCACATGTTTAGAGATAGAGGTGTCGATAAAAGTAAAATACGGACATGAGGGCATCATGGTCATTCTTAGAACAGCAACTTACATATTTCTTGTCATATGATTTCTTATGCTAGAGTAATAATTCAATCACAATTTCAAGTATGAATCATAAACTTCATTGAAAACTAACAAACTGTAATCTCAGTCATTGGAGCAATTACAATTTATCATAACATAGGAAAGAGTCAATATAAGAGCTTTTCAGCACGTCCACATACTCAACTATCATATAGTATTTCACAATTGCTAACACTCACACAATACTTACGGGTATGGAGTTTTAATCGGACAGAGAAAGATAGGGGCTTATAGTTTTGCCTCCCAACGTTTTACCTCAAGGGTAATCTCAACAATAATAGTTCATGAAAACTCACATCCAATTAGCCATATATACCAGGATCTTTCCAACATGTTGTGCTTGCCAAAAGATAAAATGTAAAAAGGAAGGGTGAAGATCACCATGAATCTTATGCAAGGTAGGAGGTAAAATTAAAAGATAGGCCCTTCGCAGAGGGAAGCAGAGGTTGTCATGCGCTTTTATGGTTGGATGCACAAAATCTTAATGCGAAAGAACGTCACTTTATATTGCCACTTGTGATATGGACCTTTATTATGCAGTTCGTCGCTTTTATTTCTTCCATATCACACGATCGTGTAAAGCTTATTTTCTCCCACACTAATAATTCATACATATTTAGAGAGCAATTTTTATTGCTTGCACTGATGACAACTTACTTGGAGGATCTTACTTAATCCATAGGTAGGTATGGTGGACTCTCATGGCAAAACTGGTTTAAGGGTATTTGGAAGCACAATTAGTATCTCTACTTGGTGCGATGAATTTGGCTAGCATGAGGGGGAAAGGCAAGCTCAACCATGTTGGATGATCCATGACAATATAATGTATCTCAGATGTAAGAAAACATAACCCATTACGTTGTCTTCCTTGGCCAACGTCAACTTTTTAGCATCTCATATTTTAATGAGTGCTCACAATCATAAAAGATGTCCAAGATAGTATATTTATATGTGAAGACCTCTCTTTCTTTATTACTTCCTATTAATTGCAACGATGACCAAAACTATGTTTGTCAACTCTCAACAACTTTTATTCATCATACCTTTTTTCTATGTGAGCTCATTACTTTCCATAAGATCCATACGATCTCTTTGTTTCCTTTTTTATTTATTTCTCTTTTCTTTTATTCACTTAGGATCATGGCAAAATAATCAAGCCCTTGACTCAACACTAATCTTTATTATATATCTCACGGACTCAATTACATAGAATGATCATAAAGCAAAACTCACAACTAGATCATACTAAAAACTTTATGCTACTAGATCAAGATATTATCAAAAGGATCGAACTAAGAAAAATGGTAAAGATAAAAGTGATGGTGATACGATACCGGGGCACTCCCCCAAGCTTGGCAGTTGCCAAGGGGAGTGCCCATACCAATGCTCAGTTCTTCTTTGTTGGTGAAGAAGGTGATGGTTTTGTTGATGTCGTAGGCTTGTCGTCCTTCTTCCAAGGCATAGGCTCACCATCATAGAAGGATGATCGAGTCTCCCGAAACCTCAAATCTGTAGCCAAACTCAACGTCTTGAATCTGTATTCATACTCATAGTTTTGATTTTGCAGGTCATAGATCTGGGCTTGGAGGTGCTCGATTTTCTCATGAAGTTTGAAGATGGCCTCCCCAATGTCCTTGACGTCCAGCTTGTGGTTGTTGGTGAACTCCGTGATCATAATATGATTGGAATTGAGTCCACGCTCCACCATCTCCTGACACCTGAAAACATCTTGCTCCAATGCCTCGAGCCTTGCCTCTGTGCTTCCGGTCTTCCTTGGTCCCTCAACATCGCAGATGTGCAACAACCCCTCACGCATCTCAATGGTTTGAGGGTGTTGCAGCACCTCCGCGAGGTAGGGGTTGATGACCTTCTCGAAGAACTGGTCCTTCGGGGCACTTGAAGGCGACATGACGTCCTGGATCTGTCAGAAAAACAGCTCGAAACACAAATAGAGGATAATTGCGTGATACGGGAGTCAAAACCCCCGGGAGATTATATAATGAACTTTTACTGACCAAAATA
Organism: Triticum dicoccoides; assembly: GCF_002162155.2. NCBI lineage: Eukaryota > Viridiplantae > Streptophyta > Magnoliopsida > Poales > Poaceae > Triticum > Triticum dicoccoides. The sequence goes on along the minus strand of NC_041382.1, from coordinate 95,112,355 downwards.
CGTAACGTGTAAGAAAACGGAGTCCGGAGAGCACATGAGGTGCCCACGAGGTAGGGGGCACACCCAGTAGGGTAGGGTGCGCCCTCCATCCTCGTGGAGGCCTCGTGTCCTTCTCGGACTGCTTCTTATTTTTCTATTTTTCTAAATATTCCAAAACGGAGAAATATTGCCTTAAAAATTGTTTTGAAGTCGATTTACTTACCGTACCACATACCTATTCCTTTTCGGAGTCTGAAATGTTCCGGAAAGTGTCCCTTATGTATTCCTCCGGGGTTACGGTTTCAATAACATTGGTTTTAACATTTATAGGATTACCTGAGATATAATTCTTTGACCATTCACCACCTTCGGATTTGTGCCTTCGAAGTTGTTGATTTCTGTGGCACCGGAACGATAGACCTCCTCGATAATGTAAGGACCTTCCCATTTAGAGAGAAGTTTTCCTGTGAAAAATCTTAAACGAGAGTTGTATAGCAATACATAATAACCTACATTAAACTCACGCTTTTGTATCCTTTTATCATGCCATCTTTTAACTTTTTCTTTAAACAACTTGGTATTTTCGTAGGCTTGGGTTCTCCATTCATCGAGTGAGCTAATATCAAATAACCTGTTCTCATCGGCAAGTTTAAAATCATAATTGAGCTCTTTAATAGCCCAATATGCCTTGTGTTCTAGTTTGACAGGTAAGTGACATGCTTTTCCATAAACCATTTTATACGGAGACATACCCATAGGATTTTTATATGCAGTTCTATAGGCCCATAATGCATCATCAAGTTTCTCAGACCAATTCTTTCTAGATCTATTAACAGTCTTTTGAAAAATTAATTTGAGCTCTCTATTGCTCAATTCTACTTAACCACTAGACCGTGGGTGATAAGGAGATGCAATTCTATGATTAACATCATACTTAGCAAGCATTTTACGGAAAGCACCATGAATAAAATGTGAACCACCATCGGTCATTAAATATGTAGGGACTCCAAATCTTGGAAAAATAACTTCTTTAAGCATTTTAATAGAAGTGTTATGATCCGCACTACTAGTTGGAATAGCTTCTACCCACTTAGTAACGTAATCAACAACAACTAAAATATGTGTATAACCATTAGAGGCAGGAAAAGGTCCCATATAGTCAAAGCCCCAAACATCGAATGGTTCAATAACAAGTGAATAATTCATAGGCATTTCTTGACGTCTACTAATATTACCAATTCTTTGACATTCATCACAAGATAAGACAAACTTACGGGCATCTTTGAAGAGAGTAGGCCAATAAAAACCAGATTGCAATACCTTATGTGCACTTCTATCTCCATCATGGTGTCCTCCATAAGCTTCGGAGTGACACTTGCGTAGGATATGTTCCTGTTCATGCTCAGGTACACAACGTCTGATAACACCATCTACTCCTTCTTTATAAAGATGTGGGTCATCCCAAAAGTAATGTCTCAAATCATAAAAGAACTTTTTCTTTTGTTGTTATGTGAAACTAGGTGGTATGAATTCGACAACAATGTAACTAGCATAATCAGCATACCATGGAGCAGTATGAGAAGCATTTATGACATTTAATTGCTCATCAGGATAGCTATCATCAATAGGTAGTGGGTCATCAAGCACATTTTCTAACCTAGACAAGTTGTCTGCAACGGGGTTCTCAGCTCCCTTTCTATCAACAATATGTAAGTCAAATTCTTGTAGCAAGAGAACCCATCTAATAAGTCTAGGTTTAACATCTTTCTTTTCCATAAGATATTTAATAGCAGCATGATCAGTGTGAATAGTTACTTTAGAATCAACAATATAAAGTCTGAACTTATCACAAGCAAATACAACTACTAAGAATTCTTTTTCAGTAGTAGCATAACTTCTTTGAGCATTGTCTAGGGTTTTACTAGCATATTGAATAACGTTTTATTTCTTATCAACTCTTTGCCCTAGAACAGCACCTACAGTATAATCACTAGCATCACACATAATTTCAAAGGGTAAATTCCAATCAGGTGGCTGAACAATAGGTGCAGAGTGTGACACCCGGATAATTAGACTACAGTAATCCCAAGCTAATGATGCCACGTCACCTCCATTTCTGTGATTAAACTCACGTTGATTCGAACCCGATTCAAATTCAAATTTAAAACATAGGCAAACAACAAAAGTTTCCAAACTTTAAAGCTAAAATGTTCGGAGTGAACTAAATAATGCAGCGGTAATTATGGTGGAGAAACCAAACTTTGATAAAGTGTTTAAAGGCTCTAAGATAATTAAAACAGTAGTTAAAACAGTTAAATACATGCTTATTGAATTTTATAAAATATTAAACTATTTTATTTTCGGTTGAGAATTAAGGTGGCAGTAGTATATTTATAAATACAAATTTAGGTGCTAGTGTTTTTATAAAACTATAATAAAAGGGAACTTAAAATAAAACAGAAAAGAAAATACAAAAGAGAAAAACTAAACAGACAAAAAAAAGAAAAGGGAAAAGGACCCCCCTAGCTGGGCCTTGACCCAGCAGGCTACTGGGCCGCCAGGCCGGCCCAACCGCGCCCGCTACTACTCCCCACCGGGAGCCAGAAACCCTAGCCCCTCTCCCCCACTACCCCGACCCCCACTCTCGCTCGCTCCCCCACTCCCCCCGATTTCTAGATCGGGGCTAACCACCCCCTCCCCCAATCGGCCCGCTCGTTCCACTCCCCCTCTTCAGGATCGGGGCGTTCACCGCCGCCGCCGCCCGAGACCGC
>NC_041382.1:95100959-95108475 GCF_002162155.2 Triticum dicoccoides | reverse complement strand
GGCCACCCCGTCGGCCACCGCGACCATCTGCACCCGCCTCCGAGGCGTTGGGCCCCGCTCCACTCCCTTCCTTCGCTGCTGCCATACGCAGTCGCCGGTTGTCGCCCACGCCGGCCACGCCCGCTCAGTCCCGCTCCGGCCGCGGCCTTGCCTTGTCCCCCCCCCCGGTTGGGCTCGGCCTCAGCACGGGCGACGGCAGCCACCCGCACGCCCCTGCCCGCTAACCCGCTAAGGCCCCCCGGGCCTATGACAAGGGGGCCCCATCCCCCAGAATGTTTTAATAAAAAAAAAGAATTAAAAAAAATATACAAAAATAATTAAATAAACAATAATAATTAAATTAATTAATTAATTAATGAATTAATTAAGTTAATTAATTATAATTAAATTAACCTAATCACTAATTAACATAATTAATTGTTAGTTAATTAAATCAGTGTACGACGAACGGGACCTACCTGTCAGGTTGACCAAGTCAACTGCTGACGTCATGCTGACATCATGATGACGTCAGCAGACACTATTCTGGATAATGTTGATTAAATTAATTAAATAAATCCTAAAAATGATTTAAATCTTTTAAAATTAATATAAGGTAAACCGTAGCTCGGATCGAAAAACTTTGTACATGAAAGTTGCTCAGAACGACGAGACGAATCTGGATACGCGGTCCGTTCGTCCGCCACACACCCCTAACCTATCGAACCCGCAACTTTCCCCCTCCGGCTCCTCTGCCCGAAAACACGAAACACCGGGAATACTTTCCCGGGGGTTTTCCCCCCCTTCACCGGTATCACCTACTACCGCGTTAGGGCACACCGAACACCGCGTATTGCCTTGATATATTTTGTGATGCTTTGTTTGCTCTGTATTCATTATTTCTTCCCCCTCTTCTCTCCGGTAGACTACGAGACCGACGCTGCTGCTGACCAGTTCGACTACGAAGTTGACGACCCCTCTCTCTTGCCAGAGCAACCAGGCAAGCCCCCCCCTTGATCACCAGATATCGCCTATTCTCCTCTATACTGCTTGCATTAGAGTTGTGTAGCATGTTATTGCTTTCATTAATCCTATTCTGATGCATAGCCTGACATTGTCGCTACATCTGTTGATACCTTACCTGCAATCCTAAATGCTTAGTATAGGATGCTAGTTTATCATCATTGGCCCTACATTCTTGTCAGTCTGCCTTGCCATACTATCGGGCCGTGATCACTTGGGAGGTGATCACGGGTATATACTATACATACATACATACTTACAGATGGTGACTAAAGTTGGGTCAGCTCGTTGAGTACCCGCAAGTGATTCTGACGAGGGGGCTGAAAGGACAGGTGGCTCCATCCCGGTAGAGGTGGGCCTGGGTTCCCGACGGCCCTCAACTGTTACTTTGTGGCGGAGCGACAGGGCAGGTTGAGACCACCTAGGAGACAGGTGGGCCTGGCCCTGTTCGGCGTTCGCGGATACTTAACACGCTTAACGAGATCTTGGTATTTGATCTGAGTCGGCTACGAGACTATACGCACTAACCATCTACGTGGGAGTAGTTATGGGTATCCCGACGTCGTGGTATCAGCCGAAGCACTTCAGACGTCAGCGACGGAGCGGCGCATGCCGAATTGGACTGGAACGCCACTAGGCTAGGTCTGCTTTCGGCCACCCTCGCAACGTGCAGGTGTGCTATGGGCGATGGGCCCAGACCCCTGTGCGCTTAGGTTTAGACCGGCGTGCTGGCCTCTCTATTGAGCCTAGGTGGGGCTGCGACGTGTTGATCTTCCGAGGCCGGGCATGACCCAGGAAATTGTGTCCGGCCAAATGGGATCAAGCGTGTTGGGTTATGTGGTGCACCCCTGCAGGGAAGTTAATCTATTCGAATAGCCGTGATCTTCGGTAACAGGACGACTTGGAGTTGTACCTTGACCTTATGACAACTAGAACCGGATACTTAATAAAACACACCCTTCCAAGTGCCAGATACAACCGGTAGTCGCTCTCCCTCAGGGATATGAGGAGGGGATCGCCGGGTAGGATTATGCTATGAGATGCTACTTGGAGATGCTACTTGGAGGACTTCAATCTACTCTCTTCTACATGCTGCAAGACGGAGGCTGCCAGAAGCGTAGTCTTCGACAGGATTAGCTATCCCCCTCTTATTCTGGCATTCTGCAGTTCAGTCCACTGATATGGCCCTTTACACATATACCCATGCATATGTAGTGTAGTTCCTTGCTTGCGAGTACTTTGGATGAGTACTCACGGTTGCTTTCTCCCCCCTTTTTTCCCCTTTCCTTTCTTTCTGGTTGTCGCAACCAGATGGTGGAGTCCAGGAGCCAGACGCCACCGTCGACGACGACTACTACCCCGGAGGTGCCTATTACTACGTGCAGCCCGCTGACGATGACCAGGAGTAGTTAGGAGGATCCCAGGCAGGAGGCCTGCGCCTCTTTCGATCTGTATCCCAGTTTGTGCTAGCCATCTTATGGCAACTTGTATAACTTATGTCTGTACTCAGATATTGTTGCTTCCGCTGACTCGTCTATGATCGAGTACTTGTATTCGAGCCCTCGAGGCCCCTGGCTTGTATTATGATGCTTGTATGACTTATTTTATTTGTAGAGTTGTGTTGTGATATCTTCCCGTGAGTCCCTGATCTTGATCGTACACATTTGCGTGCATGATTAGTGTACGATTGAATTGGGGGCGTCACAAGTTGGTATCAGAGCCGACTGCCTGTAGGAATCCCCCTTCCACACTCCTTGGCCGAAGTCGAGTCTAGACATTGCAAAACTTTTACTAACTTGGCTGTGTGCCTTACGGGCCCACGTCGCCATCGGGTGGTACTAGGATCTTTTACTCCTCGACCTTTACTCTGGGACTCTGATCTCTCTTCTATTCGGGTTAAACGATTTTTACTAAAATCTGACTTTAGGTTCTCGAAAATACTTTCTCCCGGAGAGCCCCTTCAGTCCAGGTGATCGCCGGCTACACCAGAAGATTTCGAAGTTACTCGCCGAAACTCTTTTGAGACTTTGTGCCCGTTGCCTTTGCAATTCCCTACCATCGAAATATCCCTATGGATAAATACATACACTTGACGTTCTTACTTTTATTCTCAGTTGATCTTGTTATTACAAGATACCCCGAAATTCTCTCTATTGATCCGAGAATGTCTTGTGCCTACTGTCTTGCAGTTCTTTGCCACATGAATACCCCTTCGAATAAATCCTCGCACTTGTCGAGTATCCGCTCATCCCCAGTTGTTCATGTGTTTCACAAAAGTCTTCGAAATAATATTCGATCTTCCGAAAATCCTTGGGGCCTTTGGCTCTTGAAATTCTTGCTTGCTTGCATTATGGATAATCCCATAAGTCTCGTAGTCATATTGACATTCCTTGTCATTACCATTTTGAGTCTGTTGACTCAATATGTTTGCGAATACACGCAATCATCATTGATCCTTATAAATTACTTTTCTGGCTGAGCTGCCATTCTTTTACTGGAATTGGTTCTCGACCAACCCAATTGTCTTTGATTGTACCCTACGGCTATTCAACTTGTCCACCCCTAATCAGAGCATTGCTTCTGATCCCTTGATTTGGAAATCATAATTCCTTTGCATTTGACAATTGAGTTAGTCAGTTGTTTCTATAATCTGCTTCCTCTAGTTGAGTACCGATGCTCACGTCAGATCCCTTGTGGACCACCAGATCCTTTGTTGGATTTTATCTGACAACGCCCTTCATATTCAATAAACTTGTGAGCCTTTTCTCGGATACATAATGGCTTTGGTAAATTGTATCGTCTGCTTTCTCAACCATGCTCTGCCTTCGAGCTTGAGTTAATTACTTCTAAAAGATTCTGGTATAGGATTCTAAGATGCCCCGATGGGTTGAACCTATGCCCTCCTTAATATGTGTGAACTCGAAAGTTTTCACGAGTCGTACTCTTCTGGTATTTTGCCAGATAAAATTTTAACGCTATAACTTCATCGAAAGCGAGAAGTGAATGAAAGGGTATGCATTGGAGAAGTGGGAGTCGACCTTGAACTTTGTGTTCATGCCCATGGACGCGATGTATATCCTATCATGGAAGCTTCTTGTAACAATAACTATTTCCTTGATAACTAACATATGGTATCTGTGAATTGATCCCTTGCAACCATGGTTCCGACCATGATTGTTCTTCTTTGATCTCATTTCTCGGACAAGTTAAAACAATTGTCTCCTATGGATCAATACACCAGTCCAACCTTTACTTTGATCTTGTGTCGATATTACCCCCCTGGTATCTCGAGATTATCATGGAACTGCATAACTCCTTATGAGTTCTTCATCAAGTGCTACCTTCCCACTGATTCCAATTTTTCACGGGCTCTGAGTTAATAAACACTCAAAGACACCGATAACTGAACCGAGTCCGCTCTACGGTTCAATAACTCTTCTGTAAGCTTCTATAAGTACGAGTTTGTACCCGATCACGCCATTCCTAGCCTGTTTGGCTATATCATTGTCGTGATGATCTTAACTGTGCAACCCGGCCCTTATTCTCGGAGCACCAATTTGCGACGATAGCTAAGCTTACGTCAATTTTCCTCGTCATACCCTTTCACCTTAAACAACAAGCTTGAGTTCGAGTTTGTGTCGTAACTGTGGATCCAATAACCTCTTGCTTCACCATTCCCTTGGCTTGATGCCGTCGCCGAGCGATTGCATCTTCATGGAGCCTCTCGACAAAATTTGTCGTGATCATCATCAACATTTTAACTCCTTCCAGGATATCAATCAAATTCATGATGGGAAATACCATCCTTGCCCCTCGATGATCGTGTTATCATCAACCACATCCTTGTCTTCCCTCAACACAAACGTGTTCATGTTTTGGATTGAATCTTGAGTTCCTTGCTATCCAGCATTTGTTCTACTTCACCTTGAAGTATTACCATCTTTTATGTCAAGAAGGTTGTGAGAAGTGCTCCGCCTCTTAAAATCTCTTGATATGGTGATACTTCTCACCATCACCATTCCTTCTTGGCCCCAATGTTGATTCTAACCGGAATACTAGCAAGTGAACGGTGCTGCTTGGATTCTGTACTCCTAGCAACCCTATTGCTTTGAAGTTAATGGCCGACAGCTCATCCTCAGGCTATTGGTTATTGATTCACCATTCTGACATAGGTCGTGCAACCCAACCCATATTTCGGGTGCACTTTTCAACCAATGTTTAATTGTGTATGTGTTCCTCAAGCATACCCCATTATATTATTTGATCTGACAGCTGTTATCTCCTTGTTCACATAATTGTGGAAATCCATTTTTGGAAATCTCGATGAATTGTCGCTGAGTTCATCAGCCACCTCCTCACCCTCTCCTTGGTCTAATGATGAGTTTTTGTTTCGAAACTCGCTTCCGTAGTAAATTTCCCGAGAATCTTGCAATGTCATCTCATCAATTTGTGTTGCACCTTTCTTCTCAGGCATCCCGAGTCTGAGTTATACTGACACCAATCAGAACTGAATCTCGGTCAGATATGATGGTTGGAACATATTTTCAAGAGTTATAACATTGGTCCTTTGATGACCTGGTAACATGATGTCATGCCTAGCACCCCCCCTGGGTGGAGGACCTATTATTGTAGTATCCTTTTTAGCAAGTTTAGCCATTCTTCCCTGAGGAAATTGTAAGACTTATTCTACAAGCTGTTCCTGATGGATCCTTCGAGTACCCAAAGTCTGATCTTCACCTGATGACCATGTCAATCCTATCTCAAAAGCTTGTTTGTGATACTCCGATTTCCAACAAGAACATTTGGAGCCCAAGGCTAAAAGTTTCCTGCTCAATTAACCAAACACCGTTGTATGGGTAGTCTCCCCTACCTAAAGAGTTTTCTACATTATATCCTGTCATGGATATCATGCTCTGCTTGTCCTTGGGAAGGATATACCCCTGAAATATGTGATTAAACACATTTTCCTTGTCTTTGTTTTGTGTAATTTCATAACCATATTTCCTTTCCGTTGTTTGGTTTAACCTTTCTTGTGATCTATATAATCTAAGCAGTAATAATTCACTGCGTAGGTAAACACCTCGGTGTACAACTCTGACAGTGAGACCCTGTTTCTATTGTTGATGACATTTCGGTAACCGCCGATGGATGAGAACTTTGCCTCTTGGCCCGCCTCGTTCAACGAGCAGGAAAATAGTTCTCTTCGTCCCTCGCCATTGGTACCGACATTGTTGCCGACATAACTGACATGCTACTCTCTGACATGCCTTGCTATCGTGATCGTACAAGATGTCAGCCCCCCCTTCTACTTTTAACCCACATGGTGGGCCCATAACCCACAGGTCCCAAGAACGAAACCTGACTCTCCTGCACAACCTGTTGTCAAAGTTATTCCTCGTGCTTGACTTTGTATGTAATTCACGGGCCACTTGCCTGTTGATCTATTCTGGTATCGGACACAATACTTATTCCCGTTGCTCAGAACCCCTTTCGCACTCTGCTTCAGGCAATGAACGATTGCCTATCTGCTTGAAACTTCTTATTGCACCGTCTTACTTTGCTCTCGATAGGTGTAATTTGTTCAACTCGAGAGATACTCATATGTTCATTCTTGGGATACCCCCAGATGAATTTCCCTTTTAACCTCCTATCATTGTAGAGATGCCCCTTACCTATTCGTAAGTACGATGGAGTTCCCCGAAGAAAGGACGACAACTTCATCATGATGCTTTGGAATAAAGAATTGAAGACATCAACGAAAGGGATTAACTTCTTCAAGAAGATCCATTAGAATAACCAGAACCCCCCCCCCTTACTCCCCTCTTAAATCTCGGGACGAGATTTCTTGTAGTGGAGGAGAATTGTGACACCTGGATAATTAGACTACAGTAATCCCAAGCTAATGATGCCACGTCACCTCCATTTCTGTGATTAAACTCACGTTGATTCGAACCCGATTCAAATTCAAATTTAAAACATAGGCAAACAACAAAAGTTTCCAAACTTTAAAGCTAAAATGTTCGGAGTGAACTAAATAATGCAGCAGTAATTATGGTGGAGAAACCAAACTTTGATAAAGTGTTTAAAGGCTCTAAGATAATTAAAACAGTAGTTAAAACAGTTAAATACATGCCTATTGAATTTTATAAAATATTAAACTATTTTATTTTCGGTTGAGAATTAAGGTGGCAGTAGTATATTTATAAATACAAATTTAGGTGCTAGTGTTTTTATAAAACTATAATAAAAGGGAACTTAAAATAAAACAGAAAAGAAAATACAAAAGAGAAAAACTAAACAGACAAAAAAAAGAAAAGGGAAAAGGACCCCCCTAGCTGGGCCTTGACCCAGCAGGCTACTGGGCCGCCAGGCCGGCCCAACCGCGCCCGCTACTACTCCCCACCGGGAGCCAGAAACCCTAGCCCCTCTCCCCCACTACCCCGACCCCCACTCTCGCTCGCTCCCCCACTCCCCCCGATTTCTAGATCGGGGCTAACCACCCCCTCCCCCAATC
>NC_041382.1:95085654-95099033 GCF_002162155.2 Triticum dicoccoides | reverse complement strand
ATATACAAAAATAATTAAATAAACAATAATAATTAAATTAATTAATTAATTAAGGAATTAATTAAGTTAATTAATTATAATTAAATTAACCTAATCACTAATTAACATAATTAATTGTTAGTTAATTAAATCAGTGTACGACGAACGGGACCTACCTGTCAGGTTGACCAAGTCAACTGCTGACGTCATGCTGACATCATGATGACGTCAGCAGACACTATTCTGGATAATGTTGATTAAATTAATTAAATAAATCCTAAAAATGATTTAAATCTTTTAAAATTAATATAAGGTAAACCGTAGCTCGGATCGAAAAACTTTGTACATGAAAGTTGCTCAGAACGACGAGACGAATCTGGATACGCGGTCCGTTCGTCCGCCACACACCCCTAACCTATCGAACCCGCAACTTTCCCCCTCCGGTTCCTGTGCCCGAAAACACGAAACACCGGGAATACTTTCCCGGGGGTTTTCCCCCCCTTCACCGGTATCACCTACTACCGCGTTAGGGCACACCGAACACCGCGTATTGCCTTGATATATTTTGTGATGCTTTGTTTGCTCTGTATTCATTATTTCTTCCCCCTCTTCTCTCTGGTAGACTACGAGACCGACGCTGCTGCTGACCAGTTCGACTACGAAGTTGACGACCCCTCTCTCTTGCCAGAGCAACCAGGCAAGCCCCCCCTTGATCACCAGATATTGCCTATTCTCCTCTATACTGCTTGCATTAGAGTAGTGTAGCATGTTATTGCTTTCGTTAATCCTATTCTGATGCATAGCCTGACATTGTCGCTACATCTGTTGATACCTTACCTGCAATCCTAAATGCTTAGTATAGGATGCTAGTTTATCATCATTGGCCCTACATTCTTGTCAGTCTGCCTTGCCATACTATCGGGCCGTGATCACTTGGGAGGTGATCACGGGTATATACTATACATACATACATACTATACAGATGGTGACTAAAGTCGGGTCAGCTCGTTGAGTACCCGCAAGTGATTCTGACGAGGGGGCTGAAAGGACAGGTGGCTCCATCCCGGTAGAGGTGGGCCTGGGTTCCCAACGGCCCTCAACTGTTACTTTGTGGCGGAGCGACAGGGCAGGTTGAGACCACCTAGGAGACAGGTGGGCCTGGCCCTGTTCAGCGTTCGCGGATACTTAACACGCTTAACGAGATCTTGGTATTTGATCTGAGTCGGCTACGAGCCTATACGCACTAACCATCTACGTGGGAGTAGTTATGGGTATCCCGACGTCGTGGTATCAGCCGAAGCACTTCAGACGTCAGCGACGGAGCGGCGCGCGCCGAATTGGACTGGAACGCCACTAGGCTAGGTCTGCTTTCGGCCACCCTCGCAACGTGCAGGTGTGCTATGGGCGATGGGCCCAGACCCCTGTGCACTTAGGTTTAGACCGGCGTGCTGGCCTCTCTGTTGAGCCTAGGTGGGGCTGCGACGTGTTGATCTTCCGAGGCCGGGCATGACCCAGGAAATTGTGTCCGGCCAAATGGGATCAAGCGTGTTGGGTTATGTGGTGCACCCCTGCAGGGAAGTTAATCTATTCGAATAGCCGTGATCTTCGGTAACAGGACGACTTGGAGTTGTACCTTGACCTTATGACAACTAGAACCGGATACTTAATAAAACACACCCTTCCAAGTGCCAGATACAACCGGTAGTCGCTCTCCCTCAGGGATATGAGGAGGGGATCGCCGGGTAGGATTATGCTATGAGATGCTACTTGGAGATGCTACTTGGAGGACTTCAATCTACTCTCTTCTACATGCTGCAAGACGGAGGCTGCCAGAAGCGTAGTCTTCGACAGGATTAGCTATCCCCCTCTTATTCTGGCATTCTGCAGTTCAGTCCACTGATATGGCCCTTTACACATATACCCATGCATATGTAGTGTAGTTCCTTGCTTGCGAGTACTTTGGATGAGTACTCACGGTTGCTTTCTCCCCCCTTTTTTCCCCTTTCCTTTCTTTCTGGTTGTCGCAACCAGATGCTGGAGTCCAGGAGCCAGACGCCACCGTCGACGACGACTACTAACCGGAGGTGCCTACTACTACGTGCAGCCCACTGACGATGACCAGGAGTAGTTAGGAGGATCCCAGGCAGGAGGCCTGCGCCTCTTTCGATCTGTATCCCAGTTTGTGCTAGCCATCTTATGGCAAGTTGTTTAACTTATGTCTGTACTCAGATATTGTTGCTTCCGCTGACTCGTCTATGATCGAGCACTTGTATTCGAGCCCTCGAGGCCCCTGGCTTGTATTATGATGCTTGTATGACTTATTTTATTTGTAGAGTTGTGTTGTGATATCTTCCCGTGAGTCCCTGATCTTGATCGTACACATTTGCGTGCATGATTAGTGTACGATTGAATCGGGGGCGTCACAAGTTGGTATCAGAGCCGACTGCCTGTAGGAATCCCCCTTCCACACTCCTTGGCCGAAGTCGAGTCTAGACATTGCAAAACTTTTACTAACTTGGCTGTGTGCCTTACGGGCCCACGTCGCCATCGGGTGGTACTAGGATCTTTTACTACTCGACCTTTACTCTGGGACTCTGATCTCTCTTCTATTCGGGTTAAACGATTTTTACTAAAATCTGACTTTAGGTTCTCGAAAATACTTTCTCCCGGAGAGCCCCTTCAGTCCAGGTGATCGCCGGCTACACCAGAAGATTTCGAAGTTACTCGCCGAAACTCTTTTGAGACTTTGTGCCCGTTGCCTTTGCAATTCCCTACCATCAAAATATCCCTATGGATAAATACATACACTTGATGTTCTTACTTTTATTCTCAGTTGATCTTGTTATTACAAGATACCCCAAAATTCTCTCTATTGATCCGAGAATGTCTTGTGCCTACTGTCTTGCAGTTCTTTGCCACATGAATACCCCTTCGAATAAATCCTCGCACTTGTCGAGTATCCGCTCATCCCCAGTTGTTCATGTGTTTCACAAAAGTCTTCGAAATAATATTCGATCTTCCGAAAATCCTTGGGGCCTTTGGCTCTTGAAATTCTTGCTTGCTTGCATTATGGATAATCCCATAAGTCTCGTAGTCATATTGACATTCCTTGTCATTACCATTTTGAGTCTGTTGACTCAATATGTTTGCGAATACACGCAATCATCATTGATCCTTATAAATTACTTTTCTGGCTGAGCTGCCATTCTTTTACTGGAATTGGTTCTCGACCAACCCAATTGTCTTTGATTGTACCCTACGGCTATTCAACTTGTCCACCCCTAATCAGAGCATTGCTTCTGATCCCTTGATTTGGAAATCATAATTCCTTTGCATTTGACAATTGAGTTAGTCAGTTGTTTCTATAATCTGCTTCCTCTAGTTGAGTACCGATGCTCACGTCAGATCCCTTGTGGACCACCAGATCCTTTGTTGGATTTTATCTGACAACGCCCTTCATATTCAATAAACTTGTGAGCCTTTTCTCGGATACATAATGGCTTTGGTAAATTGTATCGTCTGCTTTCTCAACCATGCTCTGCCTTCGAGCTTGAGTTAATTACTTCTAAAAGATTCTGGTATAGGATTCTAAGATGCCCCGATGGGTTGAACCTATGCCTTCCTTAATATGTGTGAACTCGAAAGTTTTCACGAGTCGTACTCTTCTGGTATTTTGCCAGATAAAATTTCAACGCTATAACTTCATCGAAAGCGAGAAGTGAATGAAAGGGTATGCATTGGAGAAGTGGGAGTCGACCTTGAACTTTGTGTTCATGCCCATGGACGCGATGTATATCCTATCATGGAAGCTTCTTGTAACAATAACTATTTCCTTGATAACTAACATATGGTATCTGTGAATTGATCCCTTGCAACCGTGGTTCCGACCATGATTGTTCTTCTTTGATCTCATTTCTCGGACAAGTTAAAACAATTGTCTCCTATGGATCAATACACCAGTCCAACCTTTACTTTGATCTTGTGTCGATATTACCCCCTGGTATCTCGAGATTATCATGGAACTGCATAACTCCTTATGAGTTCTCCATCAAGTGCTACCTTCCCACTGATTCCAATTTTTCACGGGCTCTGAGTTAATAAACACTCAAAGACACCGATAACTGAACCGAGTCCGCTCTACGGTTCAATAACTCTTCTGTAAGCTTCTATAAGTACGAGTTTGTACCCGGTCACGCCATTCCTAGCCTGTTTGGCTATATCATTGTCGTGATGATCTTAACTGTGCAACCCGGCCCTTATTCTCGGAGCACCAATTTGCGACGATAGCTAAGCTTACGTCGATTTTCCTCGTCATACCCTTTCACCTTAAACAACAAGCTTGAGTTCGAGTTTGTGTCGTAACTGTGGATCCAATAACCTCTTGCTTCACCATTCCCTTGGCTTGATGCCGTCGCCGAGCGATTGCATCTTCATGGAGCCTCTCGACAAAATTTGTCGTGATCATCATCAACATTTTAACTCCTTCCAGGATATCAATCAAATTCATGATGGGAAATACCATCCTTGCCCCTCGATGATCGTGTTATCATCGACCACATCCTTGTCTTCCCTCAACACAAACGTGTTCATGTTTTGGATTGAATCTTGAGTTCCTTGCTATCCAGCATTTGTTCTACTTCACCTTGAAGTATTACCATCTTTTATGTCAAGAAGGTTGTGAGAAGTGCTCCGCCTCTTAAAATCTCTTGATATGGTGATACTTCTCACCATCACCATTCCTTCTTGGCCCCAATGTTGATTCTAACCGGAATACTAGCAAGTGAACGGTGCTGCTTGGATTCTGTACTCCTAGCAACCCTATTGCTTTGAAGTTAATGGCCGACAGCTCATCCTCAGGCTATTGGTTATTGATTCACCATTCTGACATAGGTCGTGCAACCCAACCCATATTTCGGGTGCACTTTTCAACCAATGTTTAATTGTGTATGTGTTCCTCAAGCATACCCCATTATATTATTTGATCTGACAGCTGTTATCTCCTTGTTCACATAATTGTGGAAATCCATTTTTGGAAATCTCGATGAATTGTCGCTGAGTTCATCAGCCACCTCCTCACCCTCTCCTTGGTCTAATGATGAGTTTTTGTTTCGAAACTCGCTTCCGTAGTAAATTTCCCGAGAATCTTGCAATGTCATCTCATCAATTTGTGTTGCACCTTTCTTCTCAGGCATCCCGAGTCTGAGTTATACTGACACCAATCAGAACTGAATCTCGGTCAGATATGATGGTTGGAACATATTTTCAAGAGTTATAACATTGGTCCTTTGATGACCTGGTAACATGATGTCATGCCTAGCACCCCCCCTGGGTGGAGGACCTATTATTGTAGTATCCTTTTTAGCAAGTTTAGCCATTCTTCCCTGAGGAAATTGTAAGACTTATTCTACAAGCTGTTCCTGATGGATCCTTCGAGTACCCAAAGTCTGATCTTCACCTGATGACCATGTCAATGCTATCTCAAAAGCTTGTTTGTGATACTCCGATTTCCAACAAGAACATTTGGAGCCCAAGGCTAAAAGTTTCCTGCTCAATTAACCAAACACCGTTGTATGGGTAGTCTCCCCTACCTAAAGAGTTTTCTACATTATATCCTGTCATGGATATCATGCTCTGCTTGTCCTTGGGAAGGATATACCCCTGAAATATGTGATTAAACACATTTTCCTTGTCTTTGTTTTGTGTAATTTCATAACCATATTTCCTTTCCGTTGTTTGGTTTAACCTTTCTTGTGATCTATATAATCTAAGCAGTAATAATTCACTGCGTAGGTAAACACCTCGGTGTACAACTCTGACAGTGAGACCCTGTTTCTATTGTTGATGACATTTCGGTAACCGCCGATGGATGAGAACTTTGCCTCTTGGCCCGCCTCGCTCAACGAGCAGGAAAATAGTTCTCTTCGTCCCTCGCCATTGGTACCGACATTGTTGCCGAC
This sequence comes from Triticum dicoccoides, assembly GCF_002162155.2. Taxonomy (NCBI): domain Eukaryota; kingdom Viridiplantae; phylum Streptophyta; class Magnoliopsida; order Poales; family Poaceae; genus Triticum; species Triticum dicoccoides. The sequence goes on along the minus strand of NC_041382.1, from coordinate 95,093,097 downwards.
ATAACTGACATGCTACTCTCTGACATGCCTTGCTATCGTGATCGTACAAGATGTCAGCCCCCCCTTCTACTTTTAACCCACATGGTGGGCCCATAACCCACAGGTCCCAAGAACGAAACCTGACTCTCCTGCACAACCTGTTGTCAAAGTTATTCCTCGTGCTTGACTTTGTATGTAATTCACGGGCCACTTGCCTGTTGATCTATTCTGGTATCGGACACAATACTTATTCCCGTTGCTCAGAACCCCTTTCGCACTCTGCTTCAGGCAATGAACGATTGCCTATCCGCTTGAAACTTCTTATTGCACCATCTTACTTTGCTCTCGATAGGTGTAATTTGTTCAACTCGAGAGATACTCATATGTTCATTCTTGGGATACCCCCAGATGAATTTCCCTTATAACATCCTATCATTGTAGAGATGCCCCTTACCTATTCGTAAGTACGATGGAGTTCCCCGAAGAAAGGACGACAACTTCATCATGATGCTTTGGAATAAAGAATTGAAGACATCAACGAAAGGGATTAACTTCTTCAAGAAGATCCATTAGAATAACCAGAACCCCCCCCCCTTACTCCCCTCTTAAATCTCGGGACGAGATTTCTTGTAGTGGAGGAGAATTGTGACACCCGGATAATTAGACTACAGTAATCCCAAGCTAATTATGCCACGTCACCTCCATTTCTGTGATTAAACTCACGTTGATTCGAACCCGATTCAAATTCAAATTTAAAACATAGGCAAACAACAAAAGTTTCCAAACTTTAAAGCTAAAATGTTCGGAGTGAACTAAATAATGCAGCGGTAATTATGGTGGAGAAACCAAACTTTGAGAAGTCCTTAATGAACCTCCTATAAAATCCGGCGTGACCAAGGAAACTTCTTATACCTTTGATGTCCTTGGGGCATGGCATCTTTTCAATAGCATCAACCTTGGCTTTATCAACTTCAATACCTCTTTCAGAAACTTTATGCCCCAAGACAACACCTTCATTAACCATAAAGTGGCACTTTTCCCAATTCAAGACAAGATTAGTTTCTTGACATCTCTTCAAAACTCGATCAAGTGTGCTCAAGCAATCATCAAAAGAAGATCCATAGACGGAGAAATCGTCCATGAAAACCTCACAAATCTTTTCACAAAAGTCAGAGAATATAGCCATCATGCATCTTTGTAAGGTAGCAGGTGCATTACATAAATCAAAAGGCATACATGTATAAGCAAAAGTACCAAAAGGGCAAGTGAAAGTAGTCTTTGATTGATCCTTGGCTGACACAGGTATTTGAGAGAAACCAGAATATCCATCTAGAAAGCAAAAATGTGTATGTTTGGATAATCTTTCTAGCATTTGATCGATAAAAGGTAAGGGGTAATGATCCCTTTTAGTGGCCTTATTTAATTTGCAGAAATCAATTACCATCCTATAACCTGTAATAATTCTTTGAGGAATCGATTCATCTTTATCATTAGGAACGACAGTAATACCTCCCTTCTTAGGGACACAATGGACAGGACTTACCCACTGACTATCAGCAACGGGATAGATTATACCTGCCTCAAGGAGCTTTAGCATTTCCTTTCTTACCACCTCTTTCATTTTAGGATTCAGTCGTCGTTGATGATCACGAACTGGTTTAGCATCTTCTTCCAAATTTATTTTATGTTGACATAGAGTGGGACTAATGCCCTTAAGATCATCAAGAGTATACCCAATAGCAGCACAGTGCTTCTTCAAAGTTTTCAATAATCTCTCTTCCTCATGCTCTGAAAGGTTAGCACTAATAATAACAGGATATATCTTTTTCTCATCAAGATAATCATATTTAAGAGTATCAGGCAACGGTTTAAGCTCAAACATCGGATCACCCTTGGGTGGAGGAGGATCCCCTAGGATTTCAACAGGCAAATTGTGTTTCAGAATAGGTTCATGTTTAAAGAATACTTCATCTATTTCCCTTCTTCCATTCATAAACATATCATTTTCATGGTCTAGCAAATATTGTCCTAAAGGATCACTAGGAGGTATGGCAATAGAAGCAAGACCAATAATTTCATCCTTACTAGGAAATTCTTCTTCACGGTGTTGTCTACTAAATTTAGAGAAATTAAACTGATGATACATATCATCTAAACCGATAGTAACAACATCCTTTTTGCAATCTATCTTAGCAATAACAGTGTTTAAGAAGGGTCTACCAAATATAATGGGACAAAATCTATCTTGTGGGGAACCAAGAACAAGAAAATCAGCAGGATATTTAGTTTTCCCACACAAGACTTCAACATCTCTAACGATTCCCATTGGTGAAATAGTATCTCTATTGGCAAGTTTAATTGTGACATCAATATCTTCTACCTTAGCAGGTGCAATATCATGCATAATTTCTTTGTATAAGTCGTAAGGTATTGCACTAGCACTAGCACCCATATCACATAAGCCATGATAACAATGATCTCCTATTTTAACAGAAATAACAAGCATGCCTACCACAGGTCTGTTTTTATCTTTAACACAAGGTTTAGCAATTCTAGCAGTGTCATCAAGGAAATGAATAACATGCCCATCAATATTATCAGACAAGAGATCTTTAACAATAGCAATATCAGGTTCAACTTTAATTTGCTCAAGAGGTGTATAAGTTTTAATATTGCTTTTACGAACCATAGTTGAAGCTTTAGCATGATCCTTTATCCTAACAGGGAAAGGTGGTTTCGCAACATAAGAAGTAGGAACAATAGGATCATTGTAAGTGACAGTCTTTTCTTCAACTTTAATAGGTGCAACTACTTTTACTTCTATGGGAGGATGATATTTAAACCACTTCTCCTTGGGGAGATCAACATAAGTAGCAAAATATTAACAGAAAGAAGCTACTATCTCAGAGTCAAGTCCATATTTAGTACTAAATTTACGGAAAACGTCGGTATCCATAAAAGATTTAACACAATCAACCTTAGGTGTCATACCTGACTCCTTATCTTCCTCGAGGTCCCAATCTTCAGAGTTACGTTTAATTCTTTCCAATAAATCTCATTTGAATTCAATAGTCTTTGTCATAAAAGAGCCAGCACAAGAAGTGTCGAGCATGGTGCGATTGTTATTTGAAAGCCAAGCATACAAATTTCGAATAATCATTTCTCTTGAGAGCTCATGATTGGGGCATGAATATAACATTGATTTAAGCATCCCCTAAGCTTGAGCGATGATTTCTCCTTCGCAAGGCCAAAAATTATATATAATTGCGATCACGATGAACAAGATGCATAGGATAAAACTTCTGATGAAATTCCAATTTCAATCGTTCATAGTTCCATGACCCCGTATCATCACATAGCCGATACCATGTCAATGCATCTTCCTTCAAAGATAAAGGGAAGACCTTCTTCTTAACAACATCTCTGGGTACACCTGCAAGCTTAAATAATCCACAAACTTCATCAACATATATTAGGTGCTCATCAGGATGAGTTGTCCTGTCTCCTGCAAAAGGATTAGCTAGCAGTTTTTCTATCATACCCGAAGGAATTTCAAAGCAGACATTTTCATTTTCATTTTCATTTTCAGTAGGTTCAGTAGGTTGAGGAGCAACTCTTTGCTCTACTGGTTGGGGTGAAGATACCCCGAACAAGCCCCTCAGAGGATTACTTTCCATAGTAACAAGTGACAGTAAATTTCAGTACACTATATAAATTTTCCTTACCAAATTCCACCTACCAAAGGCGCTTCACTCCCCGGCAACGGCGCCATAAAAGAGTCTTGATGACCCACAAGTATAGGGGACCTATCGTAGTCCTTTCGATAAGTAAGAGTGTCGAACCCAACGAGGAGCAGAAGGAAATGATAAACGGTTTTCAGCAAGGTATTCTCTGCAAGTACTGAAATAAGTGGTAACAAATAGTTTTTTGATGAGATAATTTGTAACGACCAACAAGTAACAAAAGTAAATAAAGTGCAGCAAGGTGGCCCAATCCTTTTTGTAGCAAAGGACAAGCCTAGACAAACTCTTATATAAGGAAAAGCGCTCCCGTGGACACATGGGAATATCGTCAAGCTAGTTTTTATCATGCTCATATGATTCGCGTTCGGTACTTTGATAATTTGGTATGTGGGTGGACCGGTGCTTGGGTGATGTTCTTACTTGAACAAGCATCCCACTTATGATTAACCTCTATTGCAAGCATCCGCAACTACAACAAAAGTATTAAGGTAAACCTAACCATAGCATGAAACGTATGGATCCAAATCAGCCCCTTACGAAGCAACGCATAAACTAGGGCTTAAGCTTCGGTCCCATGTCCTCAGGAACAAACATAACTACTCACAAAGCATAATCATGTTCATAATAAGAGGGGTATTAATATGCATATAGGATCTGAACATATGATCTTCCACCAATTAAACCAACTAGCATCAACTACAAGGAGTAATTAACACTACTAGCAACCCACAGGTACCAATCCCGGACTTGGAGACAAGAATTGGATACAAGAGATGAACTAGGGTTTTGAGAGGAGATGGTGCTGGTGAAGATGTTGATGTAGATTGCCCTCTCCCGATGAGAGGAGCGTTGGCGATGATGATGGCGATGATTTTCCCCTCCCGGAGGGAAGTTTCCCCGGCAGAACAGCTCTGCCAGAGCCCTAGATTAGTTCCGCCATGGTTCCGCCTTGTGCGACGGAGTTTCATCCGACAAGATGGCTTATGATTTTTTTTCTCATTGAAAGACTCCATATAGCAGAAGATGGCCATCGGAGGGCCACCAGGGGGCCCACGAGGCGCGCCCCCACCCTCGTGGGCAGGGTGTGGCCCCCCCGGTGAACTTTTTGCGCTTAGTATTTTTTATATATTCTGAAATTGACTTCTGTGAAGTTTCAGGACTTTTGGAGCTGTGCAGAATAGGTCTCTAATATTTGCTCCTTTTCCATCCCAGAATCCTAGCCGCCGGCATTCTCCCTCTTTATGTAAACCTTGTAAAATAAGAGAGAATAGGCATAAGTATTGTGACATAATGTGTAATAACAGCCCATAATGCAATAAATATCGATATAAAAGCATGATGCAAAATGGACGTATCAGTGAGCGCAAAAGTTTCTGGTTTTCAGCAGAGTCAAATCAACTATCACCCAACATGATCCCAAAGGCTTTACTTGGCACTTTTTACCTCTCTTCTTTCTTCTTTTCTTCTTCTTCACCACATCACGTGCGGGTTTAATTAATCTTTTCAAGCTTCTTATTGATGAGATTGGTTGTATAGGAAGCTCCTCCTCGTTACCTGATTCATCATAATAAACACAAGGAGGGTTTTGGGAAATATTTTCCGTTTCATTAGTACTATCTTCATATTCTATTTGTTCTCTTGACTTTAGGTAGTTGGCAATATAAGGATTCTCGATACAATTGACCGCACAAAACATATAAATTTCTTCTAGATCAAAATCAAGAAATCTCTCGAGATTAAATTTTGGAATACCCTTAGTTATACGTCTCATTTCTTCATACCCCAAAAGAAGACTAAGCTCTTTATGATGCTCAAGGGTAATCAAGTTATGACAATTTTTGGACACGATTTGATCATGAAAGAATTTGCATTGGAGATTTAAATGACCAATTCATTGCAATGTTCACAAGGATGACAAAAAAATCGTTCAACACAATCATCTAGCCTCTCTTGCAACTTTCTTGTTTCTAAAATTTATGCTTCTTACAAAATCTATCTTCCCTTTTTGGTGTGCAAATGCATTCCCAATTTACTTCGCAAAAATTTACAAGCTTATAAGAAACATTTTTCTCATGACTATGACTAGTGCAATCATCATTAGCATTTTAGATATTCAAAGAATTCATACTAACATCATTGCAATCATGCTCATCATTCAAATATTTTGTGTCAAACATTTTATTGACTTCTTCTTCTAACAATTGAGCACAATTTTCCGAACCATCATTTTCAAGAAATATATTATAAAGATGATCAATAATATGATGCAACCTAAATTCCATTTTTATGTAGTTTTCTTTTAAAGACCAAACTAGTGATAAACAAGAAACTAAAAGATTCAATTGCATCATCTAAAGATATATCTTCAATCACTCACCTCCCCGGCAATGGCGCCAGAAAAGAGCTTGATGTCTACTACGCACCTTTATTCTTGTAGACACGTGTTGGGCCTCCAAGCGCAGACTTTTGTAGGTGCTACCTTTTGAGCACTGCGTTGGTTTTTCCCCGAAGAGGAAGGGATGATGCAGCAGAGTAGCATAAGTATTTCCCTCAGTTTTTGAGAACCAAGGTATCAATCCAGTAGGAGGCTATGCGCGAGTCCCTCGTACCTGCACAAAACAAATAAATCCTCGCAACCAACGCGATAAGGGGTTGTCAATCCCTACACGACCACTTACGAGAGTGAGATCTGATAAGATAATTTTTTTGGTATTTTTATGATAAAGATGCAAAGTAAAATAAAAGCAAAGTAAATAACAAAGTATTGGAAGATTAATATGATGAAGATAGACCCGAGGGCCATAGGTTTCACTAGTGGCTTCTCTCAAGAGCATAAGTATTCTACGGTGGGTGAACAAATTACTATTGAGGAATTGACAGAATTAAGCATAGTTATGAGAATATATAGGCATGATCATGTATATAGGCATCACGTCCGAGACAAGTAGACTGATTCCTGCCTGCATCTACTACTATTACTCCACTCATCGACCGCTATCCAGCATGCATCTAGAGTATCAAGTTAATGAAAACAGAGTAACGCCTTAAGCAAGATGACATGATGTAGAGGGATAAACTCATGCAATATGATGAAAACCCCATCTTGTTATCCTCGATGGCAACAATACAATACATGCCTTGCTGCCCCTACTGTCACTTGGAAAGGACACCGCAAGATTGAACCCAAAGCTAAGCACTTCTCCCATTGCAAGAAAGATCAATCTAGTAGGCCAAACCAAACTGATAATTCGAAGAGACTTGCAAAGATAACCAATCATACATAAAAGAATTCAGAGGAGATTCAAATATTGTTCATAGATAGACTTGATCATAAACCCACAATTCATCAGTCTCAACAAACACACCGCAAAAAGAAGGTTACATCGAATAGATCTCCACAAGAGAGGGGGAGAACATTGTATTCAGATGCAAAAAGAGAGAAGAAGCCATCTAGCTAATAAATATGGACCCGTAGGTCTGAGGTGAACTACTCACACTTCATCAGAGGGGCTATGGTGATGATGTAGAAGCCCTCCGTGATCGATGCCCCCTCCGGCGGAGCTCCGGAACAGGCCCCAAGATGGGATCTCATGGATACAGAAAGTTACAGCGGTGGAATTAGGGTTTTGGCTCTGTTTTTGATTGTTTGGGGTTATGTAGGTATATATAGGAGGAAGGAGTACGTCGGTGGAGCAACAGGGGGCCCACGAGGGTGGAGGGC
>NC_041382.1:95025914-95085505 GCF_002162155.2 Triticum dicoccoides | reverse complement strand
GCGCGCCCCCTACCTCGTGGCCTCCTCTTTTGTGTCTTGACGTAGGGTCCAAGTCTCCTGGATCATGTTCGGTGAGAAAATCACGTTCCCGAAGGCTTCATTCCGTTTGGACTCCGTTTGATATTCCTTTTCTTTGAAACCCTAAAATAGGCAAAAAAATAGCAATTCTGGGCTGGGCCTCCGGTTAGTAGGTTAGTCCCAAAAATAATATAGAAGTGGATAATAAAGCCCAATAATGTCCAAAACAGTAGATAATATAGCATGGAGCAATCAAAAATTATAGATACGTTGGAGATGTATCAAGCATCCCCAAGCTTAATTCCTACTCGTCCTCGAGTAGGTAAATGATAAAAACATAATTTCTGATGCGGAGTTCTACTTGGGATAATTTTAATGTAATTCTTCTTAATTGTGGTATGAATATTCAGATCCGAAAGATTCAAGACAAAAGTTCATATTGACATAAAAATAATAATACTTCGAGCATACTAACTAAGCAATTATGTCTTCTCAAAATAACATGGCCAAAGAAATTTCATCCCTAGAAAATCATATAGTTTAGTCATGCTCCATTTTCGTCACACGAGAATGCTCTCATCATGCACAACCCTGATGACAAGCCAAGCAATTGTTTCATACCTTAGCAATCTCAAACCTATAAACTTTCACGCAATATATGAGCGTGAGCCCTGGACATAGCACTATGGGTGGAATAGAATATGATGATGGGGGTTATATGGAGAAGACAAAAAAGGAGATAGTCTCACATCAACGAGGCTAATCAACAGGATATGGAGATGCCCATCGATTGATGTCAATGCAAGGAGTAGGGATTGCCATGCAACGGATGCACTAGAGCTATAAAGGTATGAAAGCTCAACAAAAGAAACTAAGTGGGTGTGCATCCAACTTGCTTGCTCACGAAGACTTAGGGCACTTGAGGAGGCCCATTGTTGGAATATACAAGCCAAGTTCTATAATGAAAATTTCCCACTAGTATATGAAAGTGACAAAACAAAAGACTCTCTATCATGAAGATCATGGTGCTACTTTGAAGCACAAGTGTGGCAAAGGATAGTAACATTGTCCCTTCTCTCTTTTTCTCTCATCATTTCATTTTTTTATTTTTTTATTTAGGCATTTTTCTTTTTTTATATGGCCTTTCTCCTTTTTTTTATTTCCTCACTTGGGACAATGCTCTAGAAAATGATGATCATCACACTTCTATTTATTTACAACTCAATGATTACAACTCGATGCTAGAACAAAAGATGACTTTATATGAATGCCTCCGGCGGTGTACCGGGATATGCAATGAACCAAGAGTGACATGTATGAAAGAATTATGAACGGTGGCTTTGCCACAAATACTATGCCAACTACATGATCATGCTAAGCAATACGACAATGATGAATGTGTCATGATAAACGGAATGGTGGAAAGTTGCATGGCACTATATCTCGGAATGGCTATGGAAATGCCATAATAGGTAGGTATGGTGACTGTTTTGAGGAAGATATAAGGAGGTTTATGTGTGAAAGAGCATATCATATCACGGGGTTTGGATGCACCGGCGAAGTTTGCACCAAATCTCAATGTGAGAAAGGGCAATGCACAATACCGAAGAGGCTAGCAATGATGGAAGGGTGAGAGTGTGTATAATCCATGGACTCAACATTAGTAATAAAGAACTCACATACTTATTGCAAAAATCTAAAAGTCATCAAAAACCTCGGCACTACGTGCATGCTCCTAGGGGGATAGATTGGTAGGAAAAGACCATCGCTCGTCCCCGACTGCCACTCATAAGGGAGACAATCAAAAAAACACCTCATGTTTCAATTTTTTTACATAAGGTTTACCATACGTGCATGCTACGGGACTTGCAAACTTCAACACAAGCACTTCTCAAATTCACAACTACTCAACTAGCACGACTTTGATATTATTACCTCCATATCTCAAAACAATCATCAAGCATCAAACTTCTCTTCGTATTCAAAACATTCCTAGGAATTTTTTTACTAATCTTGAATACCTAGCATATGAGGATTATTTAAGCAAATTACCATGCTATTTAAGACTCTCAAAATAATCTAAGTGAAGCATGAGATATCAATAGTTTCTATAAAACAAATCCACCACCGTGCTCTAAAAGATATAAGTGAAGTACTAGAGCAAAACTATATAACTCAAAAGATATAAGCGAAGCACGTAGAGTATTCTAACAAATTCCAAATCATGTATGGCTCTATCAAAAGGTGTTTACAGCAAGGATGATTGTGGTAAACTAACAAATAAAGACTCAAATAATACAAGACACTCCAAGCAAAAGACATATCATGTGGTGAATAAAAATATAGCTCCAAGTAAAGTTACCGATAGAAGTAGACGAAAAGAGGGGATGCCTTCCGGGGCATCCCCAAGCTTTGGCTTTTAGGTGTACTTAGATTATCTTGGGGGTGCCATGGGCATCCCCAAGCTTAGGCTCTTGCCGCTCCTTGTTCCATAATCCATCAAATATTTACCCAAAACTTGAAAACTTCACAACACAAAACTTAAAGTAGAAAATCTCGTGAGCTCCGTTAGCGAAAGAAAACAAAAGACCACTTCAAGGTACTGTAATGAACTCATTCTTTATTTATATTGGTGTTACTACTGTATTCCAACTTCTTTATGGTTTATAAACTATTTTACTAGCCATAGATTTATCAAAATAAGCAAACAACACACGAAAAACAGAATCTGTCAAAAACAGAATAGTCTGTAGTAATCTGTAGCTAGCGCAATATATGGAACCCCGAAAATTCTAAAATAAATTGCTGGACGTGAGGAATTTATCTATTAATCATCTGCAAAAAGTATTAACTAAATATCACTTTCCAAATAAAAAGGACAGCAGTTCTCATGAGCGCTAAAGTTTCTGTTTTTTACAGCAAGATTAACAAGACTTTCCCCAAGTCTTCCCAACGGTTCTACTTGGTAGAAACACCAATTAAACACAAAAACACAATATAAACAGAGGCTAGATAAATTATTTATTACTAAACAGGAGCAAAAAGCAAGGAATAAAAATAGAATTGGGTTGCCTCCCAACAAGCGCTATCGTTTAATGACCCTAGCTAGGCATAAAAAGCAAGGATAGATCTAGGTATTGCCATCTTTGGTTTTCAACTTTTTAGCGAAATCAAGCTCGAATCCAGGAGGTTCTTTACGTTTCCCTTCATATTCTGAAATTTTTAGATCTAAAGAATCCAACCGCTTATTGCAAAGAGTAATCAACATATTCATGTGGTTGATATTTCCGCTAACGTTCTTAAGAGGTTCAAGAGACTTATGTAAAATCTTAGTGACTTCAATTTTTTTTTCAAAAAGTTGGGTCTCTTCCTGGGTAGGATGAGGCCCCTTTTGTTGAGGTAGTGTTCCCACTATACCTTTTATAATTTCAAGCGCAATATGGGGACCAATTTTAATAAAATTGCCTTTGGCAACGCAATCCAAGAGTTGTCTATGAGACATATTTAATCCAACATAGAAATTGCGAAGCAAAATTCTAAGGTTCACTTCAAAAGTACAATTATGATAAGACTCCATTATCCTCGACCATGCATCTTTTAAGTTTTATCCTAGTCTTTGCTTAAAATTTAGAATTTCATTCTTGGGAGATAACGGAGAAGATAAGGGACTAGCCATAATGACAAGCAAACAAAAAGCAAGCAGGCAAAAAGAGGCAAATAGAGAAAGAGAGGGAGGATAGAGAGAGAGAGGGCGAATAAAACGGCAAGGGTGAAGTGGGGGAGAGGAAAACGAGAGGCAAATGGCAAATAATGTAATGCGGGAGATAGGGATTGTGATGGGTACTTGGTATATTGACTTTTGTGTAGACTCCCTTGCAACGACGCCAGAAATCCTTCTTGCTACCTCTTGAGCACTGCGTTGGTTTTTCCCCGAAGAGGAAGGGATGATGCAGCAGAGTAGTGTAAGTATTTCCCCCAGTTTTTGTGAACCAAGGTATCAATCTAGTAGGAGGCTACACGCGAGTCCCTTGTACCTGCACAAAACAAATAAATCCTCGCAACCAACGCGATAAGGGGTTGTCGATCCCTACACGGCCACTTACGAGAGTGAGATCTGATAGATATGGTAAGATAATATTTTTGGTATTTTTATGATAAAGATGCAAAGTAAAATAAAAGCAAAGTAAATAACAAAGTATTGGAAGATTAATATGATGAAGATAGACCCGGGGGCCATAGGTTTCACTAGTGGCTTCTCTCAAGAGCATAAGTATTCTACGGTGGGTGAACAAATTACTGTTGAGCAATTGACAGAATTGAGCATAGTTATGAGAATATCTAGGCATGATCATGTATATAGGCATCACGTCCGAGACAAGTAGACCGACTCCTCCCTGCATCTACTACTATTACTCCACTCATCGACCGCTATCCAGCATGCATCTAGAGTATTAAGTTAATGAAAACAGAGTAACGCCTTAAGCAAGATGACATGATGTAGAGGGATAAACTCATGCAATATGATGAAAACCCTATCTTGTTATCCTCGATGGCAACAATACAATACGTGCCTTGCAGCCCCTACTGTCACTGGGAAAGGACACCGCAAGATTGAACCCAAAGCTAAGCACTTCTCCCATTGCAAGAAAGATCAATCTAGTAGGCCAAACCAAAATGATAATTCAAAGAGACTTGCAAAGATAACCAATCATACATAAAAGCATTCAGAGAAGATTCAAATATTGTTCATAGATAGACTTGATCATAAACCCACAATTCAGCGATCTCAACAAACACACCGCAAAAAGAAGATTACATCGAATAGATCTCCACAAGAGAGGGGGAGAACATTGTATTGAGATCCAAAAAGAGACAAGAAGCCATCTAGCTATAAATATGGACCCGTAGGTCTGAGGTGAACTACTCACCTTCATCAGAGGGGCTATGGTGATGATGTAGAAGCCCTCCGTGATCGATGCCCCCTCCGGTGGAGCTCCGGAACAGGCCCCAAGATGGGATCTCATGGATACAGAAAGTTACGGCGGTGGAATTAGGGTTTTGGCTCCGTTTCTGATTGTTTGGGGGTACGTAGGTATATATAGGAGGAAGGAGTACGTTGGTGGAGCAACAGGGGGCCCACGAGGGTGGAGGGCGCGCCTGGGGGGGGGGGGTAGGCGCGCCCCCTACCTCGTGGCCTCCTCTTTTGTGTCTTGACGTAGGGTCCAAGTCTCCTGGATCATGTTCGGTGAGAAAATCACATTCCCAAAGGTTTCATTCCGTTTGGACTCTGTTTGATATTCCTTTTCTTCGAAACCCTAAAATAGGCAAAAAAAACAACAATTCTGGGTTGGGCCTCCGGTTAGTAGGTTAGTCCAAAAAATAATATAAAAGTGGATAATAAAGCCCAATAATGTCCAAAACAGTAGATAATATAGCATGGAGCAATCAAAAATTATAGATACGTTGGAGACGCATCAGTAGGACAGTAGCAATTTTCCCTCAAGTGGATGACCTAAGGTTTATCAACCCGTGAGAGGTGTAGGATGAAGATGGTCTCTCTCAAACGACCCTGCAACAAAATACAAGCAATCTCTTGTGTCCCCAACACACCCAATACAATTGCAAATTGTATAGGTGCACTAGTTCGGTGAAGAGATGGTGATAAATATGTAATATGGATGGTAAATATTGGTTTGTGTAATATGAAATTATAAAAACAACAAGGTAACTAATAGTAAACAGGCACAAAAACGGTGTTACAATGCTTAAAAATGAGGCCTAGGGTCCATACTTTCGCTAGTGCAATTTCTCAATAGTGCTAACATAGTTGGATCATATGATTATCCCTCAAAGTACAATAAAGAATCATTCCCGAGTTCCTATTGGCGATAACAAAAGATAGGAATTGATTGAAGGGTACGAAACCCCCTCAAAGCTATTCTTTCTGTTCGATCTATTCAAGAGTTCGTACTAGAATAACACCAAAGCAAAATCATATTAATAATACTCAATCCACACAAAGAACTATAAAGAGACCCCAAGGTTTCCGAGAAAATATAATAAAAACATGCATCAACCCCTATGCATAGATTACCCCAATATCACCGTGGGAATCTGCGAGTTGAATACCATAACATATGTCAAGTGAATCAATATGATACCTCATTGTCACCTCAAGTATTCACACCGCAAGACATATATCATGTGTTCTCAAATCTGAATATTCAATCTGACAAGACAAAACTTCAAAGGGTAAAGATTCAATTCATCACAACAAGAGTATAGAGGGGAGAAACATCATATGATCCGACTATATTAACAAAGCCCATGATATAGATCATGAGAGAGAGAGAGATTAAACACATAACTACTGGTACAAACCCTCAGCCCCGGGGGTGGACTACTCCCTCCTCATCGTGGTGTCCGACGGGACGATGAAGATGGCCACCGGAGATGATTCCCCCCTCCGGCAGGGTGCCAGAATGGGTCTAGATTGGTTTTCGGTGGCTACGAAGCCCTGCGGTAGCGAAACTTCCAACATAGGTTAACCCCGATGGGTTTCGGAATATTTGGGAATTTATAGTGCAAAGAAAGGGTACAGGAGGCCACCGAGATGGGCACAACCCACTTGGGCGCGCCCTGGTGGGTTGTGCCCCCCTCGGGGCACCCCCAGGTGCAGCTCTGGTCCATTGGGTTCCTTCTGGTCCAAAAAAATCTCCAAAAAGTTTCGTTGCATTTGGACTCCATTTGGTATTGATTTTCTGCGATGTAAAAAACAAGCAAAAAATAGAAACTGGCACTGGGCACTGGGTCAATAGGTTAGTCCCAAAAAATGATATAAAGTTGCTATAAAATGATTGTAAAACATCCAAGAATGATAAAATAACAGCATGAATACTTCATAAATTATAGATACGTTGGAGACGTATCATCATACTCATCATCATCGATCATACAACTTCTACTCGATACCACATCATCATCATAGTTATCTAACCAATCCTACTTAGTTGTTATTAGCACATGATCATGAGTATTATTAGCTAGGACCTACTACCTTCTTTTAAGTAAAATAGCATAAAACAAGATAGGCCCTGACTGTCCATTATGGAGAATGGAGATTATCCTGTCTTCAATTCTTGCATTTCGCACAATGTTGCTTCCAAGTACCTCCTTACGACTGTCCATACATTTTTTCCATTCTTTGATTTTCATGTCTTCACTGGTTTTAGAAATCTGATATGAACAGGTGTGATTCGTAGGATGACCTGGCCGTATATTCAAAACATCAAGGCGACCATTCTGATACATCATATGAGGCACACAATCCTTCGGGATTTTTTGTTAAAAAACATAGTAATAACTTCGTAGTTAGCAATGTAGTTAAGTTTTAAAAGATTTTATGCAAAAGATGCAAGGATGTTGTAATAGTAAAAAATCTTACCATGGCATCTCCATGGATGTTACCGTAGTTCAACACATGCACTAGTGGCACGTATTGACCATAATGTGGAGGAGTTTGATAATAGATATTGTAATTCTCAAGATTAGTACAAAATGCGATCAGATGATTTTTGTCCTGATAAGTTAACTCAGAGCCATCGGTGTAGTAGGTTCAGTCTACCATATTCTGCACATTGTTTGAATAATGAAAATAAGCTGTCAATGGAAATAAGCTCGCAACTATTTTGAAATAGACAATATAAGTTAGTTAATAACTATGTTTGAGAAACTCACATAGCGGTGGAATTGGAAGTGTATCAACAAGGACCCAAATGTCCATATTGTCTTGGTCGATGTCAGGATCACCAAGATCCATGGTGACAAGCATACCCTCATAAAAACCATACATCTTGCAAAGTGCTTCCTAATTTGTGCAACCAAAATGGGTTACGCTCTCAAAATTGTACAGATTTACTTCAAAATCCATACCATGATGGGTCCTTAGGTGAATTTTCTTTGTTTCAAAATTTTCATGGTCTTCAAAATCCATCCTCTCCAAGACATAGTGTCTTGCATGGCATGGGATAAGCTACTCGAATTGTAAAAGACGAAAATTACAAGTTGAAATAGTTAAAGTCTTGCTTAATTACGAAAAAAACACTTGTTGTCATTGCATACTGTTTCAACATCGAAGGTCTCCTGGAGCTTAATGATGAAAAATACACATTGAAATAGTTGAAGTCATCCAAGTGAGGCCTGTTGCATAGACCCCGGTCGTCGTTGCAGTAGTCGCACTCCCCCGGGAGACTTTCATCGTTCGATAACGACATTTCCTAGGTTCATAATCCAAAGATTAAACTTATACAATTCAATATATGTACTACAAAAACTAAATTAGATCATTATTATTCATCATAGGTTGACTATCGGTCTGCCGAGTCTAGCACGCGGGAACGAAGGAGAAGCAACCCCCACGACAATAGTCGGGATTTTTTGTCCTCTCATATGTGGTGGAGACTCGATTTCACCTACTGATTCCTCTTTGACATTTGCGACCATTAGTGATGGTCATTACTCCTCCTTCCCCTGGTGCATAACAAAGGTCTAGCACCCAGAGAAGAAGGAGAAACGACCCCCACGACAACAGTCAGGATTCTTCGTCCTCTCTCATATATGGTGGATACACTCCCTCACTAATTTTTCGACCGTCGGTGATGGAACCTCAACAGACTTAAAGTCAACCCGAAATGTCGTTTAATTATTTTTCTAGAAAATCCGGGCCACTCGATATTTCCTACATATTCTAGCACAAGTCATGCCAGAATTCACGGAAAAATCCGGCATGACCTTTGCTAAAAAGGACATATCGAGCGCCTGAAATTTGCCGAAACAAAAATTAATCAACACTCGGGCAAAACATAGGCCACTCGAAGATGTAACCTGCAAACATGGCCAGCCACCTAGGCCAGCACATATCCTATTTGAGCAACACAAGATATACATGTTTATATCTACATCATATGAGCATTCAAACTTGATGGTCATTGCATTTCAATGGTTCAAAATAAAAAAACATTTCAAAATGTCTTATAGGACACATATTGACATGGAGATTTGGTAGGTCTCACCTCGAGGTCGGAGGGGGTCGTTGACGGGGACGACAGCGGTGATGATAGAGGGGCTCCTTGATTTATGCAAAAACAAAAAACCTATAAGCATACTGCTCTCCAATTTAAGCATTCAAAGTAGGAGTAGTTTCCCAATTTGAGCATTCAATAAGCAAAACCAAATCGTAAAATAAATTAGTATTCAAATTAGCATGCATTCAATAAGCAATACTAAATCATCTCTTTTGTCCGTACATCATCGAATATTATCACTAATACATCTCAAATAGTATCATACATATAACATCACTAATACAGCTAAAACCCTAACGAACGCCGGGTATCGGCGCGAGCGGTGGACACCCAAAGAGAAGGAACCATCACAGGATCATAGCTCCACTGAGATCCCTGAAGAACCTGCCAGGTATTGGAGAACCTGCCCTCCAACACAACCATGTAGCGACGGACGTGCTCATCCTCCTCGCTGACACGGTGACGTACCACCTCCGCGGGGTCTTCAAGCCTCCGCACCATCACTGGCCTACACGACTGCCGCCAAAGAAGGTTCGGGTCAACGACGGGCTGGCTCCTCACCAAGCTGTGCCCCCCGGAAGGTAGCACCTCTCAGTACTAGCCCGGCGGAGCCCAGTCCCGGACATGGCCCCTCTGATCAAGCAGGCCTCCTCTGGCGAGTCGACGACGAGGATGCGGGATAGGCATCATCGATGTTGATGTGGGAATAATTTCTTTAACTAAAAAAATAACAACAAATGTGACATGTTCAAAATATGACATGTCCACTTCAAAACGAATCAACCTAGAATTTTGTTAAATACACCTAAAACACCTAAATTCTATTAACTGCACCTAATTAAAACTGACATTTTGAACATGATTCGATCATAACTAGGGTTCATACTACATTATTCTAAGATTAAACACCTAAAATACCTAAATTAAATTAACAACATGGAGTGGCTGGTCTCACCTCGATCGAGGTCGGAGGGGGTCGGTGACGGGGACGACGGCGGAGATGATGCAGGGGCTCTTTGATTTCTGCAAAAACAAAATATAAACAAAACATTATTATCATCATCTTAGGACTTAGTGAAACTCCATAAGCTACATTTACTTATTCTATTCAAATTTACTTATAATTTCCTATTCTATTCAAATTTTCTAAAAATTTCCTATTCTATTCAAAAGACCTACATTTACTTATTTTTTCAATTTCATATTTTATTCTATTCAAATTTACTTATTCAGAATTTCTAAAATTTTCCTATTCTATTCAAAAGACCTACATTTAATTATTCTTTTCAAATTACTTATTCAAATGTTCTAAAAACAAAATATACTAAAAACCTACATGTAACAAAAACTAAAACCTATTTACAGAAAGGGGGAGGAGGAGAGAGCAGGAGAAGGAGGAGGGAGGAGGGGGCCGCCGGCGGAGAGGGAGGAGGAGGAAGGAGGAGGGGGAGGAGGAGGAGGGATGGATCGACCTTGGGGTGGAGAAGGAGGGCGGCGACGGCGGCGGAGGCGATGAGAGAGTGTGAGGGGGAGAGTGAGAGGATGCGCGCGGGCGCCCGGTTTGGATAAGGGGCCTTAGTGGTAGCGCTTGTCCGTAAAAACCGCTACTACTAAAGATCAATATATAGCGCTTGTCAAGGAAAAAGCGCTATTGCTAAGATCAATAGTAGTAGCGCTTTCTACGCATGGGCGCTACTAGTATCCCCAGCATACCTGGAACGGTCTGTCATTTTAGTAGTAGCGCGTTTTGTAGCTCCAGCGCTACTGCTATGCTCATATTAGCAGCGCTCGTGCGGCCCGAGCGCTACTGCTATTTAGCAGCAGTGCTTGCTTTGTAAAAGCGCTACTGGTGAGCTCCTGTGTATAAGAATTTCCCTGGTAGTGGGAAAATATCTGTGGATATTTCCCCGGTCTTACGCAGTTATCGGACAGATGAACCGAAGGGGAAGGTTGCATGTTTTCAGTGTTAGAGGCATGTGATAGGTATGTGGAGGGCATATTTGGATTCGTCTTATTTTTCTGATCAAGTTCACATATAAATTATTTTCATCCGAGTTACGGATTATTTTATATGATTTTCTGGAGCAGACCCACCTCCTTATATAAGCACATGCGGTTACCGTCCAACCGGGCGCACGCCACTCAATTGCTAACGTCCAAAGAGCTTTCAAAGAATTGTACGACGCAGAGTTCCCATACTTATTCCCGCGTGGTGGTTAGTGCAAAAAGGCCAAAGGCCTACTCAGATCACATATCCAAACCTATGAGTGTATTAGGAGCGCACGGAGGCAATCAGTGATCCTGTCGCCCCGTCTCGCGGACTTACAGCAAGGGCCAGGCCCATCCCTCTCTTGGGGCGTTCAGTCTGCCCGGCCGTCCCACGTAGTTATCTCACGGGTACCCTCACGGTCAACCCGACTTCAGTAACTCTCCTAGGTACCCCTCGGGGTTGACCCAACTTCAACAAGGGACTGAGGTAAAGTCAAGGTATCCGTGTGTCCATAACATCATGGGGGAAATCCAAGGAATCACCCTCGATGGATTCCCACTCAAAGTAACCATCAAGGTGAACTTGGAGGAATCACCCTCGATAGGTTCGCACTTGAGGGGTTGCACGACAGAGGCATCATCGGAGGTGGTGAAAGAGGAATCACCCTCAGTAACCATAACCGAGTAGCTACACTACAAAGGTATCATTAGGAGTGCGATACGAGGTATGACCCTTGGCACTCGATAGTAGCTCAGCATAGTCATACAACTAAGGGGAGTGCCGGTGATGTGTTGGTATCTGCTCATTGATCACATTGATCGAGTCACCGGTAACAAATCAGGGCAACAAGGACAAGGGTGAGGGGTTACTGATGGATCACTAACCAACCTATACTAAGTATATAGGATAATAGGTAAGGAAACAACAACAAGTTACAAAAGTAGGCTATGCATTAGAATAGGAACTATTGAATAGGTTGCGAGCCGGGCGCGACCAGGGGCACGTGGCCACTCACAGGCGGGCGCGTCCAGAGGGCGCGTGCGAAGAGCGTAATGCGCAGGGGAGCACAGTGGGAGTGGCGGGTGAGGGAGTCCTGGACTAAGGGGTCCTCGGGCGTCCGGCCTATTGTCTATGGGCTGGACTGATGGGTTGTAAAGATATGAAGACCGAAGACAGTGCCCGTGTCCGGATGGGACTCTCCTTGGCGTGGAAGGCAAGCTCAGCGAACAACTATAAAGATTCCATATTATGTAACCGACTCTATGTAACCCTAGATCCCCCTGGTGTCTATATAAACCAGAGGACTTAGTCCGGATAGGGGATACTCAATACCTTAGTCATAAAGGCTACACTTCTAGAGTTTAGCCATTACGATCTCGTGGTAGATCAACTCTTGTAATACTCATATTCATCAATATCAATCAAGCAGGAGGTAGGGTATTACCTCCATCAAGAGGGCCCGAACCTGGGTAAAACTTCGTGTCCCCTGTCTCTTGTTACCATCAACCTTAGACGCACATTTGGGGACCCCCTACCCAAGATCCGCCGGTTTTGACACCAACTTTGGTGCTTTCATTGAGAGTTCATCTGTGCTGTTGCTAAAAGGTTTGATGGCCCCTTCAATCGTCAATAATGGCATTGTCTGCGGAGAAACTTTCCTCCTCGGATAGATCTTTGTGTTCGGCGGTTTCGCACTGCGGGCCAACTTGTTTGGCCATCTGGAGCAGATCAAAAGCTACGCCCCTGGCCATCAGTTCAGATCCGGGAGCTTGAACTATGTCACGAACATCTGTGGAGACTTGATCTTCGCCGGATTCGATGCCGCGGTAGCCGCTCCCGATCACCCCGATGATCATGACTTAAATCTGTCATCGGGCCGCATCCAGGAGATCGCTCCTGTAACCGCTCTGGCCCTAGAGACAGAGCATGCCACGTCATCCAAAGATGGGAGGATTAACCCCACCACGGAGGCTGCAGATTCCACGGTCTTGGAGCCGCACATGGACCTAGTCTCACTCGATGCCTATGCCACCGGAACACCAGACTCATCTCCAGTTGTAGGTTCCGAACCATGCGAGCCCGCAGACGCCGAGCTTGATCGTTTATCGATCTTCGAATTCAGTGCCGCCGACATCTTCCATCACTCGCCTCTGGGCAATGTGCTAAACTCGTTAAAAAGTCTGTCCTTAGCGGAGGACTCTCAGCCGAACTATATCCGTCTCGAACTAGGGGCTGACGATAGAGAATTTCGCTTCCCACCCGCCACCCACTTTATAGCCACGGTCGAGGATTTAACTGACGAACATGATTACGACTCCGAGGACATCGATGGTATGGACGACGAGGTCGGAAAAGAATAAGACCAGAACCCGCCGTTCACTGGACGCCGGATGGCCACTTCCTCGTATGACGTATACATGGTGGATGCAGCAAAGGAAAAAAAGCAGTGACGACAGGAAGACCTAGTTGAGGATAAACCTTCCGAAATATAGTCCAAGCGCTGGCGTCAGCGGCGCCGCTCTAAGTCACGCCGCAGTAAGGATAGCAACACCGGCACTAGAAAAGATGACACACCGTAAGGTGCTGAAGACAACAGAGACCCCGTCGACACAACAAACGAACAAGACGAATGGGAAGATGCGCAGGTTAGCCCTGTTAAATAGGCCACGCACAAAGATTCGGAGGACGACAGTTACCTTCCGCTCTCTGAGGATGAGGTGAGCCTTGGCACCGAGGATTTCAGCGTGCCCGAGGAACCCCTTGAGCATGAGCGCTTCAAGCGCCAGCTAATAGCCACTGCAAGGAGCCTAAAAAAGAAGCAGCAGCAGCTTCAAGCTGACCAGGATCTGTTCAATGATAAATGGACTGATGTCCTAGCAGCCGAAGAATACGGCCTCAAGCGCCCAACCAAAAGCTACCCAAAGCGTTAATTGCCCCAATCGTACAATGCGGCTGACCGGCCGCCGCGTGGCCGGGACAAAACGGCAACCCATGCCAAACACTAGCCCGCCCCACTTCGTCACTCAGGCAAAGGTAAATTTTCCCACGGCCATACATATGACCTCCGGCAGAACCTGAACAATAAAGCAGGACCTACCAGATCAATCTACGGATCACGAGGATGCACCTTGGCACGTGGCAACGGCCACCTATTCGGACGTGACAAACCCAGTCATGCGCAGGCCGAACACCATAGATGGACTTCATTAGAGCTGCGTCATGATACGACCCGATATAGAGGCCCCGCACACCCTCATTGCTTCATTGATGATGTCCTGGATCACGAATTCCCCGAAGGATTCAAGCCCGTGAACATAGAATCATACGATAGGACCACGGACCCCGTGGTGTGGATCGAAGACTTCATTCTCCACATCCATATGGCATGCGGAGATGACCTCCATGCCATCAAATACCTCCCTCTCAAACTTAAGGGGCCCGCTCGGCATTGGCTAAATAGCCTGCCTGACAATTCCATTGGAAGTTGGGAGGACTTGGAAGAGGCTTTCCTCGATAACTTCCAAGGCACATATGTTCAACCTCCGGACGCCGATGACTTAAGCCATATAGGCCAGCAGTCTGGAGAGTCCGCCAGGAAATTCTGGACAAGGTTCCTAACTAAAAAGAACCAAATCATTGACTGTCCGGACGCTGAAGCTCTAGCAGCTTTCAAACATAGCATCCACGATGAATTGCTCGCTCGCCACCTCGTCCTAGAAAAGCCAAAATCCATGGCGGCCCTCACAGCACTAATGACCCACTTTTGTGCAGGCGAGGACAGTTGGTTGTCCCGTAGCAAAAACAATGCAAGCGACGTCGGCACCCCTGAAGTTAAAAATAACAAAGACAAGTCTCGACGCAATAGAGACAAGCACCGAAATAGCGGTGACAACACCGAGGATACGACGGTCAACGCCGGATTCAGTGGCTCTATGTTTGGTCAGCAAAAGAAGCCTTTCCAAAAGAACAATTCGGGCCCATCCATCTTGGACCACATACTTGATCGTCCATGCCAGATTCACGACACCCCCGACAAGCCTCTTAATCATACAAATAGAGAGTGCTGGGTTTTCAAACAGGCCGGCAAATTAAACACCGAGAACAGGGAAAAAGAATCACAAAGCGAGGATGACGACGAAGAGCCGCGGTAGCCGAACACAGGGGGACAGAAGAAGTTTCCCCCTCAGGTAAAAATGGTGAACACGATATATGCCACCCACATCCCCAAGAGGGAGCGCAAGCGCGCGCTTAGGGATGTCTACGCAATAGAGCCAGTCTCCCCAAAATTCAACCCATGGTCGTCGTGCCCGGTCACTTTCGATCGCCGGGACCACCCGACCAGTATCCGTCATGGGGGCTCAGCCGCACTAGTCTTAGACCCAATAATTGATGGGTTTCACCTGACTCGTGTCCTTATGGACGGTGGTAGCAGCCTCAATCTGCTCTATCAGGATACATCATGGAAAATGGGCATTAACCCATCAAGGATCAAGCGTACAAGGACTAACTTTAAAGGAGTCATACCAGGTGTAGAGGCCCGCTGTACGGGCTCAATCACATTAGAGGTTGTCTTCGGATCTCCGGACAACTTCCGAAGTGAGGAGTTAATCTTTGATATCGTCCCATTCCGCAGTGGCTATCATGCACTGCTCGGAAGAACTGCGTTTGCTCGATTCAACGCAGTGCCACACTATGCTTATCTCAAGCTCAAGATGCCTGGTCCACGCGGCCTTATAGTAGTCAATGGCAATGTGGAATGCTCTCTCCATACAGAAGAGCACACAGCTGCCCTAGCAGCAGAAGTACAAAGCGGCCTTCTCAAGCAGACCCTTCATTCGGCTGACAAGCCCGCGGACATCCTTAAGAGGGTCCGAACTACTCTGCAGCAAGAGAGCTCGGCTCGTTAGGAGCTCGACTAGCAATCTGTCCTTCGTCTCAGTCCCGATCAAGTGGTGGCATTCGTTCCACGCGTACATAACTACGCACTTAATATTCCATGGGCATTGACGGAGGCACAAACAACTTGTGATCCATGGCACGGCTCAACCGACATCGGATACACACATACTTTCACTTTTACTTGTTTTCCTTTCAGGTCTCAATCCCACAGGCCCCATCGGGGGGTCTGGTCATCGGTCCTCTTGTAGGATAAATACACCAAGACGGCGAGAAGCGCGGACATATGGGGAACTTTTTAGGTGATTCTATTAACGATAACTCTACCTATTTTCCAAGACCCATATGCAGCTCTCCCCTGGTTTCGGCATGTTAAATAGCCTATTGATTATTGCAGTATTTGTATCAATGCGCCTTGACATACTAATTACATTACAATGAAAACAATTTGTAGCTGGAACTTTAGGACCCCATCTTTTCACCTTTACGTGTTCTATGTTTTCTTTCTCTCTTTTCTTTTTTGGATTCCCTGTGGATAACCCCATCAGGTGGCACCCGTACACTTTGGTACGTTTCACGTTTGCCAGGGGCTTTATAGCACCTTACACTATGGCAACAAAAGTTTGAACACTTTCTATAAGTATAGTCCGGCACTCCGAATTTAGCATTATATGCATTGGCTCTGAATCATGTCTTTGGTCAATAGTTGGGTTGCCCGGCTCCTGTGCTTGCTACCCTACGTTCCACTACATCGGCTAGGGTAGAAAAGGGAGAACTACTGCGATTGTGTCCTGGTTTAAACCGAATGAGCACCTTAGTAGAGAAAGCCGAAAACTGACTGTCATGATGCGGCGAGAGCTAGTCAGCTGTTCGGAGGTCGCAAATCGTTGGAGATTTTTCCGCATTTCGCGAAGGATCGGTACTTCCCGATCAGACGCTGACAACACTCTGGTTCGTATACCAGGGGTTGCGCCTATGTTTTATTATAAAACTCCTATGGCTAAGTGAGGGCGTTCAAGCCGTATAGTCTGGTTGCATGGTTCGTTGCGCTAAACAACTCCTTCAAGGACCATATAATTGGATCAAGATTGTTTATATTCCATCCCGAACACCTCCGTACTACCTACGCGAGGGCTGAAGCTGACGACTGGTTAACCCTCAGATTTCATACAACACGGCCACACAGGAGGAAACAATCAAAACATAATAAAAATTATATATTACAAGGTGGATTTGTTCATACAAGGCAAAACATGGATGTATTCATTCGAGAATAACGTCCTGCCCGCACTGTGTTGCTACAAGTCGAGATCCCTCTGGGACATCCGCAAAATATCGCTCGGGTGTGCGGTGCTCCTTGCCCTCTGGCGGCCCCCTAGCCACCTCGACGGCATCCATCTTCACCCACAACATCTTGCAATGAGCGAAGGCCATGCGGGCACCCTCGATGCAGACTGATTGCTTGACGATGTCTAGCCGCGGACAAGCCTCCACCACCCGCTTCACAAGGCCGAAATAACTACTAGGTATAGCTTCGGCCGGCCATGATCGGATTAGCAAATCCTTCATGGCCAATTCGGCCACCCTATGCAGCTCGACCAACTGCTTCAGTTGACCGGAAAAGGCCACCGGATGTTCTGGCACAACATACTGCGACCAGAACAGCTTCTCCGAAGAATCCCCTTCCCTGGCTCAGAAGAACTCCGCAACATCGGATACACTGCACGGCAGATCCACAAAAGCCCCTGGGCAACTCCGAATTCGGGTTAGTAAAAGGTACTTCCTCTCCACATACTTGCTTTGCATGTTAAATGCCTTCCCGCTGCAATCTTCTTCGCCTCCCGGATCTCCTGGAGAGCGTCCCGGGCCTCATTCCGTGCGGCCTCTGAGCTTTGACGAGCCTGGGTAAGTTCGGCCTCTCGAGCCGACGCCTCGTGCTCCAAAGCTTCACACTTCTTCACCACGTCTTGGAGCTCCTACTGGACCTCCCCGACCCGAGCCTTGAGCTTCTTACGGGAGGCTTGCTGTTGGACAGCCTTCCCCTCGGCTTCGGCCAGGGCCTCGACCTCGGTCGTCGCTTCTGTCCAAATCAGGGCATTATGGTCATCGCATACAATTTTATTCTTTTCGAATATATACCAAGTTATTGCTTACCTTGTTTCTCCTGGAGCTGCCTCTTCGCTTGGCCCAGCTCCTCCTCGGCCTCTGCCAGTTTCTACTTCAGTCCAGAAACTTCGGCAGTATGCGAGGCCGCGGCTAGCAACGACGCCTGCATTTCAGAAAAATTAAGTTAGTTTCCTGTTAAAACGAGATTGATCCTCTGTCCGGCTTTTTCTTTCCGAACATCAGACAATGTCTCAGGGGCTACTGGTCTACACTCGGATTTTCTCCTTGTTCGGCGTCTCTTACCTCAAAACCTGTTAGCAAGCTGCTGCAGGCTTCGGTTAATCCACTCTTGGCGGACTGAACCTTTTCAATCACCACGCCCATAAGGGCACGGTGCTCATCCATAATGGAAGCGCCTCGTAGCGCCTCCATCAGGTTATCCGGTGCCCCTGGTTGGACAGGGGTCACCGGCGGAACAGGCATCCCCCTTCTTTTGAAGGAGGGTGCGTGCTGGATTCCGGAGCCGCCTCGGTCTCCGGAATTGAGTCCGGTTGAGGGCCGAACTATGTACGGCCCTCCCCACCAGTTGATGACCCACAAGTATAGGGGATCTATCGTAGTTCTTTCGATAAGTAAGAGTGTCGAACCCAACGAGGAGCAGAAGGAAATGATAAGCGGTTTTCAGCAAGGTATTCTCTGCAAGCACTGAAATTATCGATAACAGATAGTTTTGTGATAAGGTAATTGGTAAGGAGTAACGAGTAATAAGTGTAAATAAAGTGCAACAAGATGGCCCAATCCTTTTTGTAGCAAAGGACAAGCCTGGACAATTTCTTATATAGAGAAAAGCGCTCCCGAGGACACATGGGAATTATCGCCAAGCTAGTCTTCATCACGTTCATATGATTCACGTTTGGTACTTTGCTAATTTGATATGTGGGTGGAACGGTGCTTGGGTGTTGTCCTTACTTGGACAAGCATCCCACTTATGATTAACCCCCATTGCAAGCATCCGCAACTACAACAGAAGTATTAAGGTAAACCTAACCATAGCATGGAACATATGGATCCAAATCAGCCCCTTACGAAGCAACACATAAAGTAGGGTTTAAGCTTCTGTCACTCTAGCAACCCATCATCTACTTATTACTTCCCAATCCCTCTAGGCCCAAACAATGGTGAAGTGTCATGTAGTCGACGTTCACATGACACCACTAGAGGGATGACAACATACATCTCATCAAAATATCGAACGAATACCAAATTCACATGACTACTAATAGCAAGACTTCTCCCATGTCCTCAGGAACAAACGTAACTACTCACAAAGCATATTCATGTTCAAAATCAGAGGGATATTAATATGAATAATGGATCTGAACATATGATCTTCCACCAAGTAAACCAACTAGCATCAACTACAAGGAGTAATCAACACTACTAGCCACCCACAGGTACCAATCTGAGGTTTGGATACAAAGATTGGATACAAGAGATGAACTAGGGTTTGAGATGAGATGGTTCTGGTGAAGATGTTGATGGAGATTGACCCCCTCCCGATGAGAGGATCGTTGGTGATGACGATGGTGATGATTTCCCCCTCCCGAAGGGAAGTTTCCCGGCAGAACAGCTCTGCCGGAGCCCTATATTGGTTTCGCCAAGGTTCCGCCTCGTGGCGGCGGATTCTTGTCCCGAAAGCTTTCTTATGATTTCTCCTCAACGAAAGACTCCATATAGCAGAAGATGGGCATCGGAGGGCCACCAGGGAGCCCACGAGGCAGGGGGCGCGCCCAGGGGGTAGGGTGTGCCCCCACCCTCGTGGCTGGTGGGTGGCCCCCCTCTGGTACTTCTTGCGCTTAGTATTTTTTATATATTCTGGAAATATCTTACGTGAAGTTTCAGGACTTTTGGAGCTGTGCAGAATAGGTCTCTAATATTTGCTCCTTTTCCAACCCAGAATTCCAGCTGCCGTCATTCTCCCTCTTTATGTAAACCTTGTAAAATAAGAGAGAATAGGCATAAGTATTGTGACATAATGTGTAATAATAGCCCATAATGCAATAAATATCGATATAAAAGCATGATGCAAAATGGACGTATCAACTCCCCCAAGCTTAGACCTCGCTTGTCCTCAAGCGAAAGCCGAAACCGAAAAATATGTCCACATGTTTAGAGATAGAGGTGTCGATAAAAATAAAATACGGACATGAGGGAATCATGATCATTCTTAGAACAGCAACATATATATATATTGTCATATGATCTCTTATGCTAAAGTAACAATTCAATCACAATTTCAAGTATGAATCATAAACTTCATTGAGAACCAACAAACTCTAATCTCAGTCATTGAGGCAATTGCAATTTATCATAACATAGGAAAGAGTCAATATAATAGCTTTTCAGCAAGTCCACATACTCAACCATCTTGTAGTCTTTCACAATTGCTAACACTCACGCAATATTTATGGGTACGAAGTTTTAATCAGGCAGAGAGGAAGATAGGGGCTTATAGTTTTGCCTCCCAACGTTTTACCTCAAGGGTAATGTCAACAATAATAGTTCATGAAAACTCACATCCAATTAGCTATATATATCAGGATCTTTCCAACACATAGTTCTTGCCAAAGGATAAAATGTAAAAAGGAAAGGTGAAGATCACAATGACTCTTATGTAAGGTAGAAGATAAAAGTAAAAGATAGGCCCTTCGCAGAGGGAAGCAGATGTTGTCATGCGCTTTTATGGTTGGATGCACACAATCTTAATGCAAAAGAACGTCACTTTATATTACCACTTGTGATATGGACCTTTATTATGCTATCCATCGATTTTATTTCTTCCATATCACAAGATCGTATAAAGCTTATTTTCTCCCACACTAATAAGTCATACATATTTAGAGAGCATTTTTTATTGCTTGCACCGATGACAACTTACTTGAAGGATCTTACTCAATCCATAGGTAGATATGGTGGACTCTCATGGCAAAACTGGGTTTAGGGATATTTGGAAGCACAAGTAGTATCTCTACTTGGTGCAAAGAAATTGGCTAGCAAGAGAGGCAAAGGCAAGCTCAACATGTTGGATGATCCATGACAATATAATTAATCTCAGATGTAAGAAAACATAACCCATTACGTTGTCTTGCTTGTCCAACATCAACTCTTAGCATGTCATACTTTAATGAGTGCTCACAATCATAAAAGATGTCCAAGATAGTATATTTATATATGAACCTCTCTTTCTTTATTACTTCCTATTCATTGCAATGATGACCAAAACTATGCTTGTCAACTCTCAACAACTTTTATTCATCATACTCTTTATATGTGAGCTCATTACTCTCCATAAGATCCATATGATCTCTTTATTTATTTTTATTTCCTCTCTTTTATTTTATTTAATTCCCTCAAGATCATAGCAAAATCATTAAGCCCTTGACTCAACACTAATCTTTATTATATATAGCTCACTGACTCGATTACGTAGAGGGATCATAAAGCAAAACTCACAACTAGATCATACTAAAACTTTATTCTACTAGATCAAGATATTACCAAAAGGATCGAACTAAGAAAAACGGTAAAGATAAAAGTGATGGTGATACGATATCGGGGCACTCCCCCAAGCTTGGCAGTTGCCAAGGGGGGTGCCCATACCAGATACTCAGTTCTTCTTTTTGGTGAAGAAGGTGGAGTTATTGATGATGTAGGCTTGTCGTCCCTCTTCCAAGGCATAGGCTCACCATCATAGATGGATGATCGAGTCTCCTGAATCCTCAAATCTGTAGCCAAACTCGTCCTCTTGAATCTATATTCATACTCACAGTTTTGATTTTGCAGGTCATAGATCTGGGCTTGGAGGTGCTCGATTTTCTCATGAAGCTTGAAGATGGCCTCCCCAATGTTCTTGACGTCCAGCTTGTGGTTGTTGGTGAACTCCGTGATCATAAGGTGATTGGAGTCGAGTCCACGCTCCACCATCTCCTGACACTTGAAAACTTGTTGCTCCAATGCCTCGAGCCTTGCCTCCGTGCTTTCCGTCTTCCTTGGTCCCTCAACATCGCGGATATGCAACAACCCCTCACGCATCTCAATGGTTTGAGGGTGTTGCAGCACCTTCGCGAGGTAGGGGTTGATGACCTTCTCAAAGAACTTGTCCTTGGGGGCACTTGAAGACGACATGACGACCTAGATCTGTCAGAAAAACAGCTCGAAACAAAGACAAGAGATATTTGTGTGATATGGTGGTCAAAACCTTCGGGAAATTATATAATGAATTTTTACCGACCAAAAGAAGTATCATGCAAGAAAACGGAGTCTAGAGAACACACAAGGTGCCCACGAGGCAGGGTGCGTGCCCAGGGGGGTAGGGCATGCCCTCCTCCCTCGTGGAAGCCTCGTGTCATTTCCGGTCTGCTTCTTATTTTCCTATGTTCTTAAATATTCCAAAACGGAGAAATATTGCCATTAGAACTGTTTTGGAGTCGGTTTACTTACCGTACCACGCACCTATTCATTCTCGGAGTCTGAAACGTTCTGGAAAGTGTCCCTTATCTATTCCTCTGGGGTTATGGTTTCAATAATATTAGTTTCAACATTTATAGGATTACCTGAGATATGATGTTTGATTGTTTGATCGTTCACCACCTTCGGATTTGTGCCTTCGAAGTTGTTGATTTTTATGGCACCGGAACAATAGACCTCCTCGATAACGTAAGTACCTTCCCATTTAGAGAGAAGTTTTCCTGCAAAAATCTTAAACGAGGGTTGTATAGCAATACATAATCACCTACATTAAACTCACGCTTTTGTATCCTTTTGTCATGCCATCCTTTAACATTTTCTTTAAACAGTTTGGCATTCTCATAACCTTGGGTTCTCCATTCATCAAGTGAGCTAATGTAAAATAACCTCTTCTCACCAGCAAGTTTGAATTCATAATTGAGCTCTTTAATGGCCCAATATGCCTTATGTTCTAGCTCAAGAGGTAAATGACATGCTTTACCATAAACCATTTTATTTGGAGACATACCCATAGGATTTTTATATGCAGTTCTATAAGCCCATAATGCATCATCAAGTTTCTTGGACCAATTCTTTCTAGATCTATTAACAGTCTTTTGCAAAATTAATTTGAGCTCTCTATTACTCAATTCTACTTGACCACTAGACTGTGGGTGATAAGGAGATGCAATTCTATGATTAACATCATACTTAGCAAGCATTTTACGAAAAGCACCATGAATAAAATGCGAACCACCATCAGTCATTAAATATCTAGGGACTCCAAACCTCGGAAAAAATAACTTCTTTCAGCATCTTAATAGAGGTGTTATGATCAGCACTACTAGTTGGAATAGCCTCTACCCACTTAGTAACGTAATCAACATCAACTAAAATATGTGTATACCCATTAGAGGAAGGAAAAGGTCCCATATAATCAAAGCCCCAAACATCAAATGGTTCAATAACAAGTGAATAATTCATAGGCGTTTCTTGACGTCTACTAATATTACCAATTCTTTGACATTCATCATAAGAAAAAACAAACTTATGGGCATCCTTGAAGAGAGTAGGCCAATAAAAACCGGATTGCAGTACCTTGTGTGCAGTTCTATCTCCAGCATGGTTTCCTCCATAAGCTTCAGAGTGGCACTTGCGTAGGATCTATTCCTGTCCATGCTCAGGTACACATCGTCTAATAACACCATCTACTCCTTCTTATAAAGATGTGGGTCATCCCAGAAGTAATGTCTTAAATCATAGAAGAACTTTTTCTTTTGCTGGTATGTGAAACTAGGTGGTATAAATTTAGCAACAATGTAATTAGCATAATTAGCATACCATGGAGCAGTTCAAGAAGCATTTATGACATTTAATTTTTCATCAGCAAAGCTATCATCAATAGGTAGTGGGTCATCAAGAACATTTTCTAACCTAGACAAGTTGTCTGCAACGGGGTTCTCAGCTCCCTTTCTATCAATAATATGTAAATCAAATTCTTGTAGCAGGAGAACCCATCTAATAAGTCTAGGTTTAGCATCTTTCTTTTCCATAAGGTATTCAATAGCAGCATGATCAGTGTGAATAGTTACTTTAGCATCAACAATATAAGGTATGTACTTATCACAAGCAAAAACAACTGCTAAAATTTCTCTAGGCATTGTCTAGAGTTTTACTAGCATATTGAATAACATTTAATTTCTTATCAACTCTTTATCCTAGAACATCCCCTACAGCATAATCACTAGCATCACACATAATTTCAAAGGGTAAATTCCAATCAGGTGGCTGAACAATAGGTGCAGAAATTAATGCTTTCTTAAGTATTTCAAATGCTTCTACACAATCATCATCAAAGACAAAAGGAATATCTTTTTGTAATAGGTTAGTCCAAGGCCGAGAAATTTTTGAGAAGTCCTTAATGAACCTCCTATAAAAACCAACATGACCGAGGAAGCTTCTTATACCTTTAATGTCCTTGGGACATGGCATCTTTTTAATAGCATCAACTTTAGCCTTGTCAACTTTAATACCTCTTTCAGAAATTTTATGCCCCAAGACAATACCTTCATTAACCATAAAGTGGCATTTCTCCCAATTCAAAACAAGATTAGTTTCTTCACATCTCTGCAAAACTCGATCAAGGTTGCTCAAGCAATCATCAAAAGAGGATCCATAAACGGAGAAATCGTCCATGAAAACCTCACATATCTTTTCACAAAAGTCAGAAAATATAGCCATCATGCATCTTTGAAAGGTAGCAGGTGCATTACATAAACCAAAAGGCATAGGTCTATAAGCAAAAGTACCGAAAGGGCAAGTAAAAGTGGTCTTTGCTTGATCATCAGCTGACACAGGTATTTGAGAAAAACCAGAGTAACCATCTAGAAAGCAAAAATGTGTATGTTTGGATAATCTTTCTAGCATTTGATCAATAAAAGGTAAGGGGTAATGATCTTTTTAGTAGCCTTATTTAATTTGCGGAAATCAATTACCATCCTATAACATGTAATAATTCTTTGCGGAATCAATTCATATTTATCATTAGGAACAACAGTAATACCTCCCTTCTTAGGGACACACTGGATAGGACTTACCCACTGGCTATCAGCAGCGGGATAAATTATACCTGCCTCAAGGAGCTTTAATATTTCCTTTCTTACCACTTCTTTCATCTTAGGATTCAGCCGTCTTTGGTGATCAATAACTGGTTTGGCGTCTTTCTCCAAATTTATTTTGTGTTGACATAGAGTGGGACTAATGCCCTTAAGATCATCAAGAGTATATCCAATAGCATCACGGTGCTTCTTGAGAGTTTTCAATAAATTTTCTTCCTCCTTCTCTGAAAGGTTAGCACTAATAATAACATGATATATCTTCTTTTCATCAAGATAAGCATATTTAAGAGTATCAGGCAATGGTATAAGCTCAAACACGGGATCACCCTTGGGTGGAGGAGGATCCCCTAGGATTTCAATAGGCAAGTTGTGTTTCAGAATAGGTCCCTGTTTAAAGAATACTTCATCTATTTCCATTCTTTCATTCATAAACATATCATTCTCATGGTCTAGCAAATATTGTTCTAAAGGATCAGTAGGAGGCACAGCAATAGAAGGAAGACCAATAATTTCATCTTTGCTAGGCAATTCTTAATCACGGGCTTGTCTACGAAATTTAGAAAAATTAAACTCATGAGACATATCATCCAAACCAATAGTAGCAACATCCTTCTTGCAATCTATCTTAGCATTAACAGTATTCAAGAAGGGTCTACAAAATATAATGGGACAAAAGCTATCTTGAGGGGAACCAAGAACAAGAAAATCAGCAGGATATTTAAATTTCCCACACAAGACTTCAACATCTCTAACAATCCCAACTGGTGAAATAGTGTCTCTATTGGCAAGCTTAATTGTGACATCAATCTCTTCTATCTCACCAGGTGCAATATCATGCATAATTTCTTTGTATAAGGAATGAGGTATTGCACTTGCACTAGCACCCATATCACATAAGCCATGATAGCAATGATCTCCTATTTTAACAGAAATAACAGGCATGCCTACAACAGGTCTATGTTTATTTTTAGTATCAGGCCTAGCAATTCTAGCAGCTTCATCATAGAAGTAAATAACATGCCCATCAATATTATCGGCCAAGAGATCTTTAACCATAGTAATATTAGGTTCAATTTTAACTTGCTTAGGGGGTTTGTGTGTCCTAATATTACTTTTGTTGGCTATAGTTGAAACTTTAGCACGATCCTTTATTCTAACAGGGAAAGGTGGTTTCTCAACATAAGCAGTAGGAACAATAGGATCATTATAAGTGATAGTCTTTTCTTCAACTTTAATAGATGCAACTACTTTTACTTCAATGGGAGGATTATATTTAAACCACATCTCCTTAGGGAGATCAACATGAGTAGCAAAAGATTCACAGAAAGAAGCTACTATCTCAAAGTCAAGTCCATATTTAGTTCTAAATTTACGGAAAACATCGGTATCCATAAAAGATTTAACACAATCAAACTTAGGTGTTATACCTGACTCCTTACCTTCGTCGAGATCCCAATCTTCAGAGTTGCGTTTAATTCTCTCCAATAAATTCCATTTGAATTCAATAGTCTTCATCATAAAGGAACCAGTACAAGAAGTATCGAGCATGGAGCGATTGTTGTCAGAAAGCCGAGCATAAATTTTTTGAATAATCATTTCTCTTGAGAGCTCATGATTGGGGCATGAATATAACATTGACTTAAGCCTCCCTGTCGGTGTCAAAACTGGCGAATCTCGGGTAGGGGGTCCCGAACTATGCATCTAAGGCGGATGGTAACAGGAGGTAGGGGACACGATGTTTTACCCAGGTTCGGGCCCTCTTGATGGAGGTAAAACCCTACTGTAGGATCGAAAGTATGTATAGAGGGGGGTGATTAGACTACTTGACCAAATAAAAACTTAACCTTTTCCCAATTTTAGTTCTTGGCAGATTTTAGCTAATTTAGGACAAGTCAAGCAATCATCACATGATTCAAGCAAGCATGCAAAGAGTATATAGGCAGCGGAAAGTAAAGCATGCAACTTGCAAGAATGTAAAGGGAAGGGTTTGGAGAATTCAAACGCAATTGGAGACACGGATGTTTTTCCCGTGGTTCGGATAGGTGGTGCTATCCTACATCCACGTTGATGGAGACTTCAACCCACGAAGGGTAACGGTTGCGCGAGTCCACACAGGGCTCCACCCAAGGGTAACGGTTGCACGATTCCACACAGGGCTCCACCCACGAAGGGTCCACAAAGAAGCAACCACCCACAAAGGGTCCACGAAGAAGCAACCTTGTCTATCCCACCATGGCCATCGCCCACACAGGACTTGCCTCACTAGCGGTAGATCTTCACGAAGTAGGCGATCTCCTTGCCCTTACAAACTCCTTGGTTCAAATCCACAATCTTGTCGGAGGCTCCCAAGTGACACCTAGCCAATCTAGGAGACACCACTCTCCAAGAAGTAACAAATGGTGTGTAGGTAATGAACTCCTTGCTCTTGTGCTTCAAATGATAGTCTCCCCAACACTCAACTCTCTCTCATAGGATTTGGATTTAGTGGAAAGAAGATTTGAGTGGAAAGCAACTTGGGAAGGCTAGAGATCAAGATTCATATGGTAGGAATGGAATATCTTGGTCTCAACACATGAGTAGGTGGTTCTCTCTCAGAACATATGAGTTGGAATGGTGTGTGTGTTCTGATGGCTCTCTCTTCCAATGAAGAGGAGGTGGAGGGGTATATATAGCCTCCACACAAAATCCAACCGTTACACACAGTTTTCCAATCTCGGTGGGACCGAATTAACAAACTCGGTCGGACCGAAAATGTAAACCTAGTGACCGTTAGAGATTTTCGGTGGGACTGACATGCAACTCGGTAGGACCGATATGGTTAGGGTTTGGGCATAACGTAATCTCGGTGAGACCGATTACACAAACTCGGTGAGACCGAATTTGGTAATTAGCTAACCAGAGAGTTGGTCAGGCAAACTCGGTGGGACCGATTTGCTCTTTTGGTGAGACCGAGTGGAACTCGGTGAGACCGAAAAGTTACAAAGGGGAAACACTGAGTTTACATTGCAATCTCGGTGGGACCGATTCGCTCTTTCGGTGAGACCGAAAAGTTATGAAAGGGAAACAGAGAGTTTGCAATCCCATCTCGGTGAGACCGAGATCCTTATCGGTAGAACCAAATTGCTAGGGTTTGGCAGTGGCTAATGACAAGTGAAACTCGGTGGCGCCGGATAGGAAGAATCGGTAGGACCGAGTTTGGCTTAGGGTTTAGGTCATATGTGGATATGGGAAAGTAGTTGAGGGTTTTGGAGCATATCACTAAGCACATGAAGCAAGAGGCTCATTAAGCAACACCTCATCCCTCCTTGATAGTATTGGCTTTTCCTATGGACTCAATGTGATCTTGGATCACTAAAATATAAAATGAAGAGTCTTGAGCTTTTGAGCTTGAGCCAATCCTTTGTCCTTAGCATTTTGAGGGTTCCACTTTCACATCCATGCCATGCCAATCATTGAGCTTTCCTGAAATAATCATCTTGGAATAGCATTAGTTCAATGAGCTATATGTTGTTATGAATTACCAAAACCACCTAGGGATAGTTGCACTTTCAATCTCCCCCTTTTTGGTAATTGATGACAACATATAGATCAAAGCTTCGACAAATGATAATAAGCATGAAATATATCGTCGCTTTGAGAAGTTTGTGATAAGTAAGAGCTCCCCCTAAATTTGTGCATATTTAAAATTTGCTTTGGACTGCAAATGCACAAGGAGTTAGAGTCATGGGTTACTCTTCCATGTCACATACATCTTGGTGGAGCGCTTAAAATGATAAGAATGAAATACATGCACTCATCACCAAGAATAGTGAGTGATCACATAAGATAGATAAGATAATAGCATTAAGCAAGCATTAAGTGTAGCTTATGATCAAACACATGATCATCAATGTCTCACAAGCATAGTATCTCAAGCACTCAAAAGCAAACAAGTTTAAAAAAACACCAAATAAAGCAAGAGAGAAAAGCAACACTCTCTCTCTCGAAGCCTATGATCTATACATCTTCTCCCCCTTTGGCAACAAGTTACCAAAAAGTTCCTAGAAAATGCATAGCACTAGATCGACGCTCAGGCTTGATCTTCTGGTGGTGGTGGAGTCCGGATCACTCCAAGGATGAAGGCTTCGGTAGATGCTGAAGTAGACGCTGGAGTTGGAGCTGAAGTAGATGCTGGAGCTGGTGGAACTGAGGTTGTGGCTGGTGCTGAGGTGGTGGCTCTGGTGTCAGCAACTGGCACAGCAGATGACCTCGGGCCTCGTGGCACTCTGGCAAATGCATGAGTGGTAGTCCTGCCTCTCCTCTCCTGCATGTCCTCCTGGAGCTGCTCCACTGCAGACTAAACTTCCGTTACTTTGACATCCAAGTCATAGAACTTTTGTTCCATGATTCTCTCTAGGCTCTGCTGAATTTGAGTGAGGGTGGCCAGACTGTGCTCAATCCTCAGCGTGGATGCAATCA
Source organism: Triticum dicoccoides (assembly GCF_002162155.2). Classification (NCBI taxonomy): domain Eukaryota; kingdom Viridiplantae; phylum Streptophyta; class Magnoliopsida; order Poales; family Poaceae; genus Triticum; species Triticum dicoccoides. Next base: position 95,055,830 of record NC_041382.1, on the reverse strand, counting down.
AGTAACCAAGCTGCTCTTGTTTGGTCTTCAAGAAGTATTCAGATGCCTCCTCTTGAGTTGGCATCTTGGCAGCTTTCTCCTTCCTCGCCTTCTCCTTCTTTGCGTAAGCTTGTGCAGACGATGGCTCGTTCTCAGTCATGACAACTTGATTGTCCTCAAAATCTGGACAGATGGGCAAATGTTCCTTGTCCAATAAATATATGCCCGTGCCCATCTTGGAGTTGATGAGCTCCTGAATTTGAGGGGCATATCCGCAACTCCTCTTCTGATCTGCTGCAGTCTCTTGATTGTTTCCACTATGAGGCTCATCACCTTGAACTTCTGAGGCACATCAAACACATGTAGCAAGTTGATAGCATGGCCTCTGATCATCTTGTGATCTCCAGACTTGGGCAGTAAGGTGTGCCTTAGTATCCAATTGATCGTAGGCAGACCTGACAGAAGATAATGCACTGAGCCAAACTTGAAAGTATCAAGTGCTTCATTTGGGATCTCCTTGTACATGTTGGACATTGAGTTGTGGTCCATCTTCTTCTTGGCATATATGTCCATGTCGTCATCATGCTCCTCTAGGGCATTAATTAACTTTGCCCATTCCTCAACAGTGGATTGGTACCTCGTACCCTCAGACATCCATGTGATCCTCCCATCTGGACAAAAATGTGCCGTGGAGTAGAATTGCATTATAAGCTCCTCATTCCACTTTGTGAGCTTCTGCCCAACAAAGTCAGCTACTCCACAAGCTATGAAGCTGTCTTGCACTCCAGGATAGTGCTCTTCGTTGTCCTTGATATATTGCCAATCAACCCATCGCATATCACAGACAATGGGCTTCTTATCTAGCAGCACTGTCTCATAAAAATCCTGCTGCTCCTTGGTGTGAAATCTGTAGTCCACGGCAGTCCTTCTCCTTGAAGCATAAGGGTCTGCTTCTCTCCTATTCCTCAGCCCTGAATCTCTCCTGAGCTTCATATCCTCAGCCATAGGATGAGCATTGTTGTGGTCTGGGATCTTGGGCTTTAGCTTTCTCAGGACATTCTCTTCCTCTTCTTCTGCAACAGTCTCAAGCACTGGGGCCTTGTTCTTCTCAGCTGCAGGAATGCTCCTTGTATTCCTCTTTGGTTTTGGCTTGGAGGCAGCTTTGGGCTTAGATGCAGTAGCCCCTGACCTTATGGCATCACCCATCAGCTTGGGTGCCTTGGGTGCTGGTGCAGCTACCTCTTCTTCCTCTTCCTCTTCCATGATGGAAGCTTTTCCTAGCACTCTGACTATGGTCTTCTTGACCCTTTCCTTCCTCTTCTTGCCTTCTGCAGCAACTGGTTCTTGGGGAGTGGGCTTCTCAGTTGAGGCTCTTGCCTTTGACATGGCTGCCTGCCTGTTGGCCTTTTGATTTTCAGCCCTGGCTTTGTGCCTTGAGCTGGCTCAACTCTCTTGGAAGTGGCCTCTTCCTCTGCCACATAGTCCTCATCTTCGGAATCTGAAGTCCTCTTCTTCCTCTGTCTCGTGGCAGCCTTTGGCAAGTTGCTAGGGGTGCTTCTGCTGCCCTCATCTGAAGAACTTGAGGGACTAGTGCCCTCACTCATGTGCATCTGCTGCTCTGACATGTTTTGGCTATCACTTTGATCAGACATGCTGCAAACTGACTGCTGACCCTGTGAACAGATTATAGATGAGGTAGAAAGGATGAGCATCACAAAATGCAGAGATTTTTGCAAAAGAATGATCCAAAAACTTAGTTTTAGTTTCCCACTGAAATCATCTCGGATCTACCGATTTTCAAACTCGGTGATACCGAAGTAGTTTTGGAACCTAAAATAGTGAACTCGGTAGGACCGAGTCACAGTTCGGTGGCACCGAGACTGCTAGGGTTTCACAGAGTTCCAAAATTGGTCACACCGATAAGTAATTCTCGGTCAGACCGAGTCTCACTTGTGCAATGGCATAAGCCAAATCGGTGGGACCGAGTTTTTTCAACTCGGTGGGTCTGAGATGGTTTCGGCGGAGACCTAAACCTAGAATTTTCGAATCAAACCTAATCTATGAGCGGTTTGACTGGATAGGAGTGTTTCAATCGTGGCAAGAATCATGAATATCACAATGTGCTAGGAATCAGATTGGAGAATAGCACAAAGATCAAGTCCATACCCTAGTTCGGCGGGGACTTGCTACGGCGGCAATGGCGGGGCAGAATTCCCGTTGATGGCGACGGAGACCAGTGACTGGAGGCGGCTGGCGGCAAGAAGACGATCCGGAGACCACGAGGGCAGAGCAGGCTATCGCGCGGGCGAAGGGGTTCAGAGAAATTTCCAAAATTTTGCCCTTGACTATATATAGCCCGACCCTGTCGGTGTGACCGAGTGGAACAACTCGGTGGCACCGAGATTCATAACTGCAAGCAGTTACTGAAACTCGGTGTGACCGAAAGGTTCAAATCGGTTGCACCGAGATCGAAAACCTAGATCAACTTAATGATCTCGGTAGGACCGAAAGTGGAGTATCGGTCAGACCGAGAATCATAAAGAGGTTTTGGAAGTTTAAGTCTATGACGAATCGGGGACTCCGAGCACTCCTCACACAGAGTGGTTCGAATCTGACTTGATCAAATTTTGTGATGCAGCATGAATAGAGTTTGAGACGAGAAAAGCATAGATAGCTAGAGGAGGTTCTTAGGCATTCTTGTCCATCCACTTGGCAAAAAGAAATAAAGCCGAACAATCAAAACAACAAGTGGATGTCCTCGAATGAGTAAAATATGCATCCAGCATGCTCACACAATAAGATGGCAAATGAAATATGTGACAAGGCATGCACAACCAATTCTAGCATCTATCAAGCAATTTGCGATGACTAGGTCATCTATATATGAGTATATTGACTTAGGAGTCAAGTGAGAACACTTGATCATAGGTCATACTCATCGTTTAAGCTCAAGTGGGGTTACCACTTTTACATAAAGCATCGTTGTGTTCACATCTTTAGAGTTGCTTTAGCTCAAGTCTTAGAGTAAAGCTCCCCCTAGATGTGATATCCCCCCTAAGAGGGATGAACTAACCTTGGGTTTTGTCGATGATGACTTCATGTAGATATTGAAGATGTGGATGCTCAATGTTGATGTAGATCTCTTGGAGTTATCCATTTGAGTGAATTGCACTTTCAATACCTACATGGGTTAGTCCCACAAGGAACAAACAAGGATATCCATAGACATAGAGTGATGCACACACAAGATGATGTCCATGAAAACTTTTGGGTTACCTTGTCCCTTGTCTTACATACAAGAGGGTTTGTGACTCCTTGAACTAGTGCAAGATGTGGAAGTTGATTGCACTTGTTCTTGCCAAAATGATAAGAGTGAAGTATGTTGGCGGAGTCACCCTCGAGAACTCTCTAGTTCTTCTTCTTTTGGATCCACACCATCTTGATGGGAATCCTTGGAGTTGTAGTCGTACTTGATGAAGTGGAACTTGAAGTAGTCTTGGGAATCCACTTGACTAAGGTCTTTGGTGTTTCTTCAAATGCATCAATTTCCTCTTGAAGCTTGTCCTTGCCTTTTTGCTTGTAGTCTTGTGGTGGAAGATCATCTTGAGCTTGTGTCCCCTTGAAAGAAGTATCATACTTCTCTTGTTGAGGAATAAACTTTGTCTTGGGGTATTGATCTTCTTCCCACTCAACTCCATTGGCATTGAACTTTCGTTCAAAACCAACACCTTGATTCTTCCGGTGCATTCCTTGCTTGCGCACAATTTCCTCGAATTGCTTACTCTCGGCAAGACTTTTGTACACTCCTTTCTCTATAATTCCCTTCAATAAACTATTTTCTTGCTCAAGTGTAACTTGGCTAAGAGAATCATTAGTGGAATCAAGAGAACTACTAGAAGCAACAATATTGGATTTAACATGATCATTGTCACTGCTAGAGGAAGAATCTTTCTTGTTACTAGACTTGACTTGAGGCATGTAAGTGGATAAGAGTAAACGCTTGGCAATGTAAGAAGAACTTTTCTTGCGGAGATCATCATTGATTGCTTTTAAGAACTCATGCTCTTGCTCAACATTGAGCTTCTCAAGGCGTAATTTCTCATGAGCTCTTAAAAGTTCTCGATGATCTTCGAAGATGGTTTCATGAGATAACTTAAGAGTGTTTAGTTCTTTAGTTAGGGCCTCAATCTTCTCCTTATCATTGTCATTCGTTTTATCTTGATTAGCATGTTCAATTGACATTTCATCATAGTATTCATCACTAGAGTTGTCAATAAGCAAATCATCACCTAACAAGTCATCTTCATCACTATTGAAATCAACATACTCGGGGTGTGTTACCTTAGGACCTTTGGCCATGAAGCATCTTCCAATTCCTTCATTTGGTGAGTCAAATATGTCGTAGGAGTTGGTTGACACAAGTGCTAGACCGGCAACACCTTCATCTTGAGTATCTTCGGAGTCGGAGTGATAACTTCTTTCGGAGTGGCTGTCGGAGTCGGAGCCGGATACCCATTCACCAACATGAGCTTGATGTCTTCGTCTTGTATAGCTCCTTGATGATTTTTCCTTCCTTTCCGAATCCTTGCTTCTCCGTGAGTATTTTCGTTCATAACGATCATTTCTACTCCTTCTCTCTCTTGGTGGTGATCCTTTGATTCTTCTTTTTGGAGAATCTTCTCTTCTCTTGTAGGGAGCCGTACACTCATTGGAATAGTGTCCGGGTCTTCCACAATTGTAGCAGTTCCGCTCTCGACTAGAAGATCTTTTGTCATTGTAGGACCTTGACTTGAAGCTTCTATCTTTGCTTCTACTCTTGTAGAACTTGTTGAAGTTCTTCACCATTAAGCTCAATTCTTTATTGAAGTCTTGTTTCTCACTTGATGATGTAGGGGCTTCACATGAGGCTTTATAGGCACCACTTGATTTGTTGTGAAGTTCCTCTTTATCCTTAAGTGACATCTCATGAGCAACAATTCTTCCAATCACCTCCATTGGCTTGAGATCTTTGTAATTGGGCATCATTTGGATCAATGTGCACACAATATCATATTTTCCATCCAAGGCTCTTAGAATCTTCTTGATGATGAATCTATCGGTCATCTCTTCACTTCCTAAGCCGGCAATCTCATTTGTGATGAGAGCAAGCCTAGAGTACATTTCAGCGACACCTTCACCATCCTTCATCTTGAACTTGTCAAGTTGGCTTTGAAGCACATCCAACTTGGATTCCTTGACGGAGTCGGTACCTTCGTGCATATCGATCAAAGTGTCCCAAATTTCCTTTGCATTCTCAAGACGGCTGATTTTGTTGAATTCTTCGGGGCACAATCCATTGAAGAGAATATCACAAGCTTGAGCATTGTATTGCAACATCTTCAACTCATCCACGGTAGCTTCACGGTTTGGTTCTCTCCCATCAAAGAAGTCACCTTGCAAACCAACACACACAATAGCCCAAACGGCGGGGTTATGTCCAAGAATATGCATTTTTATTTTATGCTTCCAACTAGCAAAATTAGTACCATCAAAGTAAGGACCTCTACGGTGATAATTTCCCTCGCTAGACGCCATACTCTCCTAGGTTGTGAAACCAAGGCTATGACCACCAAAAGCTATGGAGATCAAAGCAAATGGAGACCAAAGCTCTGATACCACTTGTAGGATCGAAAGTATGTCTAGAGGGGGGTGATTAGACTACTTGACCAAATAAAAACTTAACCTTTTCCCAATTTTAGTTCTTGGCAAATTTTAGTTAATTTAGGACAAGTCAAGCAATCATCACATGATTCAAGCAAGCATGCAAAGAGTATATAGGCAGCGGAAAGTAAAGCATGCAACTTGCAAGAATGTAAAGGGAAGGGTTTGGAGAATTCAAACGCAATTGGAGACACGGATGTTTTTCCCGTGGTTCGGATAGGTGGTGCTATCCTACATCCACGTTGATGGAGACTTCAACCCACGAAGGGTAACGGTTGCGCGAGTCCACACAGGGCTCCACCCAAGGGTAACGGTTGCGCGAGTCCACACAGGGCTCCACCCACGAAGGGTCCACGAAGAAGCAACCACCCACAAAGGGTCCACGAAGAAGCAACCTTGTCTATCCCACCATGGCCATCTCCCACACAGGACTTGCCTCACCAGCGGTAGATCTTCACGAAGTAGGCGATCTCCTTGCCCTTACAAACTCCTTGGTTCAACTCCACAATCTTGTCGGAGGCTCCCAAGTGACACCTAGCCAATCTAGGAGACACCACTCTCCAAGAAGTAACAAATGGTGTGTAGGTAATGAACTCCTTGCTCTTGTGCTTCAAATGATAGTCTCCCCAACACTCAACTCTCTCTCATAGGATTTGGATTTAGTGGAAAGAAGATTTGAGTGGAAAGCAACTTGGGAAGGCTAGAGATCAAGATTCATATGGTAGGAATGGAATATCTTGGTCTCAACACATGAATAGGTGGTTCTCTCTCAGAACATATGAGTTGGAATGGTGTGTGTGTTCTGATGGCTCTCTCTTCCAATGAAGAGGAGGTGGAGGGGTATATATAGCCTCCACACAAAATCCAACCGTTACACACAGTTTTCCAATCTCTGTGGGACCGAATTAACAAACTCGGTCGGACCGAAAATGTAAACCTAGTGACCGTTAGAGATTTTCGGTGGGACTGACATGCAACTCGGTAGGACCGATATGGTTAGGGTTTGGGCATAACGTAATCTCGGTGAGACCGATTACACAAACTCGGTGAGACCGAATTTGGTAATTAGCTAACCAGAGAGTTGGTCAGGCAAACTCGGTGGGACCGATTTGCTCTTTTGGTGAGACCGAGTGGAACACGGTGAGACCGAAAAGTTACAAAGGGGAAACACTGAGTTTACATTGCAATCTCGGTGGGACCGATTCGCTCTTTCGGTGAGACCGAAAAGTTACGAAAGGGAAACAGAGAGTTTGCAATCCCATCTCGGTGAGACCGAGATCCTTATCGGTAGAACCGAATTGCTAGGGTTTGGCAGTGGCTAATGACAAGTGAAACTCGGTGGCGCCGGATAGGAAGAATCGGTAGGACCGAGTTTGGCTTAGGGTTTAGGTCATATGTGGATATGGGAAAGTAGTTGAGGGTTTTGGAGCATATCACTAAGCACATGAAGCAAGAGGCTCATTAAGCAACACCTCATCCCTCCTTGATAGTATTGGCTTTTCCTATGGACTCAATGTGATCTTGGATAACTAAAATATAAAATGAAGAGTCTTGAGCTTTTGAGCTTGAGCCAATCCTTTGTCCTTAGCATTTTGAGGGTTCCACTTTCACATCCATGCCATGCCAATCATTGAGCTTTCCTGAAATAATCATCTTGGAATAGCATTAGTTCAATGAGATATATGTTGTTATGAATTACCAAAACCACCTAGGGATATTTGCACTTTCACCTACGTCCTGCTGGATTTATTCTTGATGATATGGGTATTACAAAAGTTGATCTACCACGAGATCGGAGAGGCTAAACCCTAGAAGCTAGCCTATGGTATGATTGTATGTTGTCCTACGGACTAATACCCTCCGGTTTATATAAACACTAGAGGGGGCAAGGGTTACACAAGGTCGGTTACAAAGGAGGAGATATACACATCCGTATTGCCTGGCTTGCCTTCCACGCCAAGTAGAGACCCATCCGGACACGAGACGAAGTCTTCAATCTTGTATCTTCATAGTCCAATAGTCCGGCCAAAGGATATAATCCGGTTGTCCGGATACCCCCTAATCCAGGACTCCCTCAGTAGCCCCCGAACCAGGCTTCAATGACGATGAGTCTGGCGCGCAGTATTGTCTTCGGCATCGCAAGGCGGGTTCTTCTCCATCTTTCGAACGTTTGTAAAGCAGTGGCCGGTCCCATAAATGTTTGGACCTCTTGGCTTCTGTGCCCAATAAGGGCTTTCTACCACGCGTCGAATGAATACAAGGCGCCAGGGAGTTTTTACATTCGCCCCCCTAGCCAGATAAATAAATTTTCTATTAAAGGGATGGGGATCCTTAGATCCGATCCATACCATCCTCCCCCAGTGAGAGTCCATCAGAGCGCGTTCCGGAAAGATCCATTCCAGCATGGCCGACCTCCGCAGCTCCTCCTCCCGCCCCCGAAGCCCTAAGCCCGGTGATTGGGAAAGGTGTTCAGTCCCACACAGTCGTTTAGTCGAACTGCAGACTAAGGGATTTCTCCCTCCGGCGTACATGGTGCCCGTTTGAGCCGGGCTTGCCACCTATAATGGCGGGGAGAAAGCGGAGAGCTTTCCCTGTCCCTCTATGGGGAAACGGGTCTGCCTTGTTCCCTATCTATTAAGGGGACTCGGATTTCCAATTCATCCGTTCCTCCGCGGGCTCCTGGAGTTCTACGGCCTCCAATTACACAATTTCAGCCCCGCCTCCATCCTACATATCGTCGGCTATGTGGCTCTCTGCGAGTTGTTCCTGGGCTGCGAGGCTCACTTCGAGCTGTGGAAAAGGCTATTTTGCCTCGTCCCTCGCACACAGAGGGGGTCACTTTATCAAGTGGGCGGAGCCGAAATATGGCGCATCGCCAATACCGGCTACCTGTCCGGTACTACGAAGAAGTCACCCGAAGACTGGCCTTCAGAATGGTTTTATATGGAGGATGTTCCCCTTTCGGACCCTGTTCGGCGGGGTCTTCCTGAGTTCAACAATGCTCCTCTGAAGAAACGCCGAAGTTGGCGCCCACGGAGCCCCCAGGTGGAAGACAATGGAGAAGTCCTCTATCTGATGAACCGAATTAAAGCACTAGCTCGATCAGGATTGACAGTAATCGAAGTTATGTCGATTTGCATAATGCGGGGAGTGCAACCACTTCAATATCGTGGGCACCCCTTGTGGTGTTATAACGGGGCGGATGACGCCACCCGCTACGGGCGTAAGGGTCCGGATAATGCTGCCGCTTTAGCAAAAATTCTGTCCGAATTGTTCAAGGGTGAGGAAGAGGAGTTCACCCGCATCAAGCCGCGGGATGGATTCTCCATGTACAATCCTCCAAGCTGGGTAAGTTATATCTCCCTGCTCCCATTTTTCCCGCATTCTTTGTCGTAAGTATTCACCTTGCCACTTTGCGGCAGGAACTGTGAAAAGCCATAAAGGAGGTCACCAGCCCTTCTCCACAACCAGAGGACCCTGACCGGGCCTTCGACTCCGGACTTGAAGAAGGTTCGGTTATATTCGTGGAGCCGATAGACCGGCAGTTCTACCAGTTAAGCTGCGACGATGCCATGGTGCCCATTACGGCCGACTATCCCGGACTGCTCCCTGCATCGCACGTAAGAAAAAACAAAAATCCCAACTCCAAAACTAGGATCCCCTTTTAGACACTTCACCCACCATATACACATGGCATTTTTACAGGGAAGGCATTCGGGACGCCCTGCCGAACCCGCAGCAACGCGCCAACAGGAGCACCGAGGCCGGGTAGGCCAAAAAGGAAGGCGGTCAGGACGGAGACGCTGATGCAAAGGTATAACAAACCCCGCTCCGTGGTTGTCATCTTTCTCGAAATATAATGACACCCGTGTTTCTTTAACAGAAAAAACGCTCGCCGGAATATGTCCGGCGATGTTACTAATCACGCTTCCACCAGCCGGGCGCTAGGACCGGACATAGAGGTGGAAGCCGATATGGGGCGGGCCCCGGATAATCCCCCTATAGAGGATGCAGATAGATTATCCGCTACAAACTCAGAGGTGGAAAGTGCCATGAATCATAGGCGCCGCCGGGCCGTACTCCATGACGCTTGTTTCTCACCAGAGGCATTTGATGCCTTCAATTCTGGAGAGGCGTACCTCCGAGCTGCTCAAGATGGTCTAGCCAGAGCCACGAATCTGTATGTAAAGGATGTACGGGTAAGTAAATCTGACGATTTATATGTATCAGTAGCCCCTGAGACTTGAATCAGTTAGCAGAACTGATTTAAGGATCATCTTTATTGTGCGGGTTCTTACAGAGAAGAATACTAGGCTATCACAGGAGCTAGAGGAATGCAAGACCCAACTGCGAGCTGCTGTGGCCGCATTGCAGGAACCGAAAAAGTCACCTGATGGTAACATTTATTTTAAAGAATGATGGTTACCATATAATGTGCGGCATGGCTGCAGATCTAACAACAGATGTTGCAGATGAATCCAGAGAAAATCCGAAGGACCAGCATGTTATGCGACAGCTAGAGGCTGGCAAACGCGTGCTGAGTGAGGTTAGGCGGGAGGAAAACAATCTCCAAGATGCCAATATTAAGCTGAGCGTGGAACTAAAAGACGTTCGGGGCCAGCTTGCAGACTCCGAGAAGGAGAATAAGCGGCTTCGGTGCGGCATTTTCAGTAAGTGCTTGAACGAATACTTTTAAAGGAGTTCGGCAAAGAAACCGACTAACAGCGTTATGTCTATAGGTATGCTGACAGGTCGTCCCGCGGAGGAAATGCTCGGGTCTGCGGGTGATCTTCTATCCGAGCTGTCACATCTGCACGAACAAGTTCAGCAGGTGATGCAGGGTGTTGCCAGAGGGTGTTGCAGAGCTTGCGGAGAAGCTCAAGGGAGCACGGCGGCGCTTCCGATTATGGAAGATATCAGCCTGCCGACAGGGTGCCAGAGAAGCATGGGCCATGGTGAAGACGCGGTATACCAAGGCAGACCCAAATCACATGGCCGAGGTCGGACCTGTGGGGCCCGACGGAAAAGAGATCCCCGTTAGCTTAGTTTATGGGAAAGTAGAATTAGCCGCAAAGTATTTCCAACAGGATTGTAAGCTAGACCGCCTGTTGGATGGTATAGAAGAGGAATTTAGTCAGTCTGCATGACTATGTAATGAAAGTGACATGTATAATGCCTTCCAGCCGGATTGTAGATCATTTGTCTTGGCGGACCTTTTCGCTTCAACCTCGGGACCCGATAGTCCGGAGTGTATCCGAATACCCGCTCAGTTATATAAGAACATGGGCATGCGTGGAGACCAGGCGTACGGGTCATAAGTGCTTGAACAGACAAGTGCCCAACTAGCTATGTTATATTACATGGGTAGTAAGAAACATCTTCCAGGGAGAATAGTTCCATTAAGGGTTCCTTTCCCTAGGTAAGCATGCCCTAAAGTGCATGTCCAGACTATGATAGGAAACACAGGAAAAACATCTGGGGGCAGATATGGACAATAAATGAAAATCATCTTTTGTTCACCGACCGAATATTCCCTTAAGAACAGTAGCTTTCGGCTTCACCCAGTCTGAGGTACACGTCCGGCTGACCCGGCACTAACAATCGCAGAGGTGCTCCCCTTATGCCCTAGCCGAATTAACGGGAATGTAGGGCATAAATACAAGAGCCAGGCAACCCAGCTTGGCCAAAACTTAAGTCATATCGATGCATATAATGGCGAAAAAAGGTACATGTGGAAGCATGACACATGTTCGGGGCCTGAGGCCCAGATAAATAATTAAGCTTCTGTGAAAGAAGCCCCCAGGTATTATGAGCGCGGCTAGCGCATCTATAATGTGCAAGCAAGGCACAAGTTGGCCCTTAAAGACCTAGAGAAATAATAACAGAAAGGAAGAAAGGAAAACAACACAGATAATGTACATGCAAAAAATGGACAAAGGGAGGGGACGAACATAGGGTCCGGCGCTAGGCGTAGAACTTCGGAGCCTGGCCGCGTTCCATGGGTTCGGCTCGAGTCGACTAGTCGATGCATCCCGCAGTCGGTACGCTCCACCGGTCAGAACTTGGTCAATAATGAAGGGACCTTCCCATTTGGGCTCGAGCTTGTTCTTTTTCTTATCCGGCAGGCGTAGAACTAGTTCGCCAAAGTTATAAGTTTTGGCCCGTACTTCTCTGCTTGGTATCTACGAGCCTGTTGCTGATAAAATGTGGAACGGGCTTTGGCTACATCGCGCTCCTCCTCCAGGGTGTCCAGACTGTCCCGCCGATCGAGCTTGGCTTCTCTTTCTTCATACATGTGCACTCGAGGTGAGTCATGAATTATGTCACAGGGCAAGACTGCCTCTGCACCGTACACCATAAAGAAGGGTGTGTATCCGGTACTATGATTCGGCGTGGTCCGCAGCCCCCAGAGTACAAAGTCGAGCTCCTCTACCCAGTGCATGTTAGACTCCGTTAAAGAATGCACTAATCTGGGTTTAATGCCACTCATTATAAGACTGTTTGCTCACTCGACTTGGCCGTTGGTTTGTGGGTGATAGACTGAAGCATAATCGAGCTTGATGCCCATTTTGCTGCACCAGAGTTTTACCTCATCGGCTGTGAAGTTTGTGCCGTTGTCGGTGATGATGCTGTGGGGGACGCCATAACGATGTACGAACCCAGATATGAAGTCTATCACTGGTCCGGATTCGGCTGTTTTAACAGGCTTGGCCTCTATCCATTTGGTGAATTTATCCACAATGACCAGTAAGTATTTTTTCTTGTGGGTTCCCCCTTTAAGGTGTCCAACCATGTCAAGCCCCCAGACCGTGAAGGGCCACGTAATGGGGATTGTTTGAAGGGAGGTGGGTGGCATGTGGTTTTGATTTGCAAAGAGCTGGCAACCGGCGCAATGTTGGACCAGGTCCTGTGCATCTGCCCGGGCCGTTGGCCAATAGAATCCTGTACGGAAGGCCTTGCTTACAAGAGCCCGGGCTGCGGCATGGTGACCGCCGAGTCCGGCGTGGATTTCTGCTAAAAGGTTTCGCCCTTCCTCTTCGGAGATGCATCTTTGAAGGACTCCGGTAGTGCTTTTTTTATACAATTCTCCCTCGTGGACCCTGTAGGCCTTAGATCGCCGCACTATGCAGCGTGCCTCATTTTGGTCCTCCGGATGTTCCTGCCTAGTTAGGTAGGCCAGGAATGGTTCTGTCCACGGGGCTATAATGGCCATTATTACGTGGGCTGAAGGTGTGATTTCGGTGGCGGGGCCTCCGATTGTGTCAGAGTATTCGGTATCGGGCATTTTGGCCGGGTTCGGACTATGGTTACCGGTGTCCCCTTCCCATACTACGGATGGCTTGAACAACCTTTCCAGAAAGATGTTGGGGGGACCTCATCGCGTTTTGCGCCGATGCGGGCGAGGATATCCGCCGCCTGATTGTTTTCCCGAGCCACATGGTGAAATTCGAGCCCCTTGAACCGAGGTGACATTTTTAGGACCGCATTTCAGTAGGCCGCCATTTTCGGATCCTTGGCGTCAAAGTCTCCATTTATTTGGGATATTGCAACGTTTGAATCCCCACGCACCTCCAGGCGTGAATGCCCATGGAGACTGCCATCCAAAGACCATGCAACAGGGCTTCGTATTCGGCTGCGTTGTTGGAGTCTGTGTACAATATTTGCAGTACGTACTGAACGGTATCTCTAGTTGGGGACGTCAGGACGACGCCAGCCCCTAGACCAGCCAACATTTTAGAACCGTCGAAGTGCATGATCCAATTGGATTATGCGCCGTACTCTTTAGGGAGTTCGACCTCCTTCCATTCGGCGATAAAGTCGGCCAGTACTTGCGACTTAATGGCTCATCGAGGTTTGTATGTTATGTTGAATGGGAGGAGCTCAATAGCCCATTTGGCAATCCGGCCCGTAGCGTCGCGGTTGTTTATAATATCATTAAGTGGCACTTCCGAGGCTACTGTAATCAAACACTCTTGAAAGTAGTGTCGCAGCTTCCGGGATGCCATGAATACCGCATAGGCTATCTTTTGATAATGTGGGTACCGTGATTTGCATGGAGTGAGGACAGTGGATACATAGTATACCGGCTTTTGAAGGGAATTTATGTCCGTCAGCTTCTTGTTCGACGACGAGCACTGCGCTTACAACTTGATGGGTTGCCGCAATGTACAACAGCATTGGTTCGCTGATGTTTGGCGCGGCTAGGATTGGGTTGGTTGCAAAAATGGCCTTTATTTCTTCCAATCCGGCTGTGGCAGCGTCCGTCCACTCAAAGTGTTCGGTGCGCCGGAGGAGGCGATAAAGGGGTAAAGCCTTTTATCCTAAGCGGGAGATAAAGCGGCTTAGAGCCGCCACGCATCCTGTTAACTTTTGGATTTGTTTGAGGTCTGTTGGGGTAGCAAACTATGACAAAGCTCGGATTTTGGCCGGGTTAGCTTCAATACCTCTACTGGAGACAATGAAACCCAGGAGTTTTCCGGCTGGTACGCCGAAAACGCATTTTTCCGGATTGAGCTTAATGTCGTATGTTCGGAGGTTGTCGAATGTGAGCCTCAAGTCGTCTATCAAAGAGTCGATGTGTTTGGTTTTGACGACCACATCGTCTACGTATGCCTCTACTATTTTGCCGATTTGTTTCTCCAGACATGTCTGAATCATGCGCTGATATGTTGCGCCGGCGTTTTTGAGCCCAAAAGGCATTGTGTTGAAACAGAAGGGACCGTATTGTGTGATGAATGCCATTGCGGCTTGGTCGGACTCCGCCTTCTTGATTTGGTGGTAACCGGAGTATGCGTCGAGGAAACACAATGACTCGTGTCCTGCGGTAGCATCGATAATTTGGTCGATGCAGGGGAGGGGGAAGGGATCCTTTAGGCAAGCTTTATTGAGGTCCTTGAAATCAACACAAAGGCGCTAGGATTTATTGTTCTTTGGTACCATCACCAGGTTTGCTAGCCAGTCCGGATGTTTTATCTCTCTGATGAATCCGGCCTCCAATAACTTGGCTAGTTCCTATCCCATGGCCTGTCTCTTAGGTTCGGAGAAACGCCGAAGAGCTTGCTTGACCGGCTTGAATCCCTTTATGATATTGAGGCTATGCTCGGCCAGCCTACGTGGGATTCCAGGCATGTTTGAGGGGTGCCAGGCGAATATGTCCAAATTCTCACGCAGGAACTCTCGTAGTGCGGCGTCCATGGTGGGTTTTAACTGTGCCCCGATGGAGGCTGTTTTTGTAGGGTCCATTGGGTGGACTTGGAATTTGACTGACTTGGATCTCTTATCGAGTATCACGTCGTCCCTGTTCATTGTGGAGCGTAGCGTGGTTAGCTCCTTCGCCGAGAGGGCTTCGGATAATGCCTCGAGGGCCAGTGCGACTGTTTTTTTTCGGCTCGAAGTGCTGTGTCCGGATCACTAGAGAGGGTGATGATTCTATTGGGCCTGGGCATTTTGAGCTTCATGTACCCGTAATAGGGTACGGCTTGGAAGATCATGAATGCCTCACGCCCTAAAAGGGCGTGGTATCCACTGCTGAACGGGGCCACTTGAAATGTAATTTCTTTGGACCTGTAATTCTCTGGCGTACCGAATACCACATCTAGTGTGATTTTCCCAGCGCATCGTGCCTCCCGACTGGGTATGATTCCCCTGAAGGTTGTGCTACTTTGCTTAATGTGGTTCCAGTCTATTTCCATTTTTTGAAGAGTTTCCTCATAGATGAGGTTTAATCCGTTGCCGCCATCCATGAGTACTTTGGTGAGTCGAAAGCCATCCACAATTGGACTGAGGACCAGTGCAGCTGGTGCTCGGGCTGTTCGGAATTTAGGTTCGGCACTGGCATTGAAGGTAATAGCCGTGTCACTCCATGGATTTATTGCTGCTACATGGCAGATTTCGGCCATGCTGCGGAGTGTTCGCTTGCGCCTATTATGGGATGCAAAGGTCTCAAAGACTGTTAACACCGTTTTATTATCCACGGGATGGTGCTCTGTGGCATTTGGGATAAGAAGATCCTCACCACTTTTGGCCACCTGCCGGATTATCCAACATGCTCTAAGGTTGTGTGTTGGTATTGTATCCGTTGTACTGTGAATTTTGCAGGGTCCGTTAAGCCATCCCTCCAATACGGTTCCATGCCCTGTAGAGGGTTTTGGTTTCTTTGCAACTAGCTCGGGCATCTTATGATAGTGCACCCTTTTACTTCAGACTGGGTGTATATTTGGAGCCGGATTATCCCAAAATTTCGTTTCGGTTTTCCAAGCGCTTTCCATCGCACAGTACTTTCGTACTATTGACGCCAAGTCAGCGAAGCGTGATATGTCACGACGACTTAAGGCGTTAAGGATTCCCTTGTCCGTGCAATTATTGCAGAAAAGTGAGACTGCATCTTCCTCACGACAGTCCTTAACCTTGTTCATCACAAGGAGGAATCTGGCCCAATAATGATGTATTGTTTCATGGGGCTCTTGCCTGATGTGGGAAAGATCATTTGTCTGGGTGGGTGGGTGGATTTGAGTCTGAACCCTACCCGATCTGAGACCCAGGGGCCGAGGAGTTTCCAATCTTGGAAATTCGGGTTCCGGAGTGTTACCCGATAAATTCGGCCTGCTGCCTGATTCTAGGTTCAGGGCTTGGGTAATGTCCTCCCGTAAGCAGGTATCCTTCTCGGAGAGCTCAGGAATCCGGACATAGTTAGTCCTCAAAATAGAGGAAGAGTTGCCGCATTGTTCCTCCACCACCGCAACGTGATGGGTGACCGGTGGAGAGTTAATCTCCCTTTGACCGGGTTTAAGCCCAATCCGATCATAGTTCGTAGCGACTCCCAAGGCGGCGATGCGATCCAAGGGTTCATTTAGGGAAGAGAGCTCCATTGGATCCATCTGCTCGGCGATTTCCGAGCCGACGTGGAGGCTGTTTTTGATGACCCAAGAAGTCATCGTTGGTGCAGCGGCCGAACAGGCAGTCATGATGAAACTGCTTAGCCGGAGAGTTTGGCCGACAGCCAGAGCTCCCCCAGCGGTGATGCTGCTTTTAACAACGAGACGAGGCATCCTTCCTTACGGCGACGCCACAGAGGAACTCTCAATGAAAGCACCAATGTCGGTGTCAAAACCGGCGGATCTTGGGTAGGGGGTCCCGAACCGCGCGTCTAAGGCGAATGGTAACAGGAGGCAAGGGACACGATGTTTTACCCAGGTTCGGGCCCTCTTGATGGAGGTAAAACGCTACGTCCTGCTTGATTTATTCTTGATGATATGGGTATTACAAGAGTTGATCTACCACGAGATCGGAGAGGCTAAACCCTAGAAACTAGCCTATGGTATGATTGTATGTTGTCCTACGGACTAAAACCCTCCGGTTTATATAAACACCAGAGGGGGCTAGGGTTACACAAGGTCGGTTACAAAGGAGGAGATATACACATCCGTATTGCCTAGCTTGCCTTCCACGCCAAGTAGAGTCCCATCCGGACACGAGACGAAGTCTTCAATCTTGTATCTTCATAGTCCAATAGTCCGGCCAAAGGATATAATCCGACTGGCCGGATACCCCCTAATCCAGGACTCCCTCACTCCCCAAGCTTGAGCGATGCTTTCTCTTTTGCGAGGCCAAAAATTATATATATAATTACGATCACGATGAACAAGATGCATAGGATAAAACTTCTGATGGAATTCCACTTTCAACCGTTTGTAGTCCCATGATCCCATATCATCATATAGCCTATACCATGTTAATGCATCTCCCTTCAAAGATAAAGGGAAGACCTTCTTCTTGATAACATCATCGGGCATACCTGCAAGCTTAAATAATCCACAAACTTCATCCACATAGATTAAGTGTAATTCGGGATGCAATGTTCCATCTCTTGCAAAAGGATTAGCTAGCAGTTTCTCTATCATACCCGAAGGAACTTTGAAGTCAACATTTTCATTTTCAATAGGTCCAGTAGGTTGAGGAGCAACTATTTGCTCTACCAGTCGGGGTGAAGATACCCGAACAAGCCCCTCAAAGGATTAATTTCCATAGTAACAAGTGACAGTAAATTTCAGCACACTATATAAAATTTTCCTTACCAAATTCCACCTACCAAAGGCGCTTCACTCCCCGGCAACGGCACCAGAAAAGAGTCTTGATGACCCCCAAGTATAGGGGATCTATCGTAGTCCTTTTGATAAGTAAGAGTGTCGAACCCAACGAGGAGCAGAAGGAAATGATAAGCGGTTTTCAGCAAGGTATTCTCTGCAAGCACTGAAATTATCTGTAACAGATAGTTTTGTGATATGGTAATTGGTAACAAGTAACAAGTAATAAGTGTAAATAAAGTGCAGCTAAATGGCCCAATCCTTTTTGTAGCAAAGGAAAAGCCTGGACAATTTCTTATATAGAGAAAAGCGCTCCCGAGGACACATGGGAATTATCGTCAAGCTAGTTTTCATCCCGTTCATATGATTCACGTTTGGTACTTTGATAATTTGATATGTGGGTGGACTGGTGCTTGGGTGTTTTCCTTACTTGGACAAGAATCCCACTTATGATTAACCCCCATTGCAAGCATCCGCAACTACAACAGAAGTATTAAGGTAAACCTAACCATAGCATGAAACATATGGATCCAAATCAGCCCCTTACGAAGCAACGGGTAAACTAGGATTAAAGATTCTGTCACTCTAGCAACCCATCATCTACTTATTACTTCCCAATGCCTCACTCTAGGCCCAAACAATGGTGAAGTGTCATGTAGTCGACGTTCACATGACACCACTAGAGGGATGATGATACGTCCATTTTGCATCATGCTTTTATATCGATATTTATTGCATTATGGGTTGTTATTTCACATTATGTCAGAGTACTTATGGCCATTCTCTCTTATTTTACAAGGTTTACATAAGGAGGGAGAATGCCGGCAACTAGAATTCTGGGCTGGAAAAGGAGCAAATATTGGAGACCTATTCTGCACAACTCCAAAAGTCCTGAAACTCCATGAAATACCTTATAATAAATAATGAAAAATCCTTGCCAAAGATGAAGACCAAGGGGCCCACACCCTGCTCACGGGGGTGGGGGCACCCCCCCTAGGGCGCGACCCCCTACCTCGTGGGCCCCCTGGTGGCTCTCCGGTGACCATCTTCTCCTATATGAAGTCTTTCATCAAGAGAAAAAAAAAAGAAGCAACCTTTCGGGACAAAACTCTGCCGCCATGAGGAGGAACCTTGGCAGATCCAATCTAGAGCTCCGGCAGAGTTGTTCTGCCGGGGAAACTTCCCTCCCAGAGGGGGAAATCATTGCCATCGTCATTACCAACGCTCCTCTCATCGGGAGAGGGCAATCTCCATCAACATCTTCATCAGCACCATCTCATCTCAAAACCCTAGTTCATCTCTTGTATCCAATTCTTGTCTCCAAGTCCGGGATTGGTGCTAGTAGGTTGCTAGTAGTGTTAATTACTCCTTGTAGTTGATGCTAGTTGGTTTAATTGGTGGACGATCATATGTTCAGATCCTTTATGCATATTATTACCCCTCTGATTATGAACATGAATATGCTTTGTGAGTAGTTACCTTTGTTCCTGAGGACAAGGGAGAAGTCTTGCTATTAGTAGTCATGTGAATTTGGTATTCGTTCGATATTTTCATGAGATGTATGTTGTCTAGCCTCTAGTGGTGTTATGTGAACGTCGACTACATACCACTTCACCATTATTTGGGCCTAGAGGAAGGCATTGGGAAGTAATAAGTAGATGATGGGTTGCTAGAGTGACAGAAGCTTAAACCCTAGTTTATGCGTTGCTTCGTAAGGGGCTGATTTGGATCCATATGTTTCATGCTATGGTTAGGTTTACCTTAATACTTTTGTTGTAGTTGCGGATGCTTGCAATAGAGGTTAATCATAAGTGGGATGCTTTTTCAAGTAAGAACAGCACCCAAGCACCGGTCCACCCACATGCCAAATTATCAAAGTACCGAACGCGAATCATATGAGCGTGATGAAAACTAGCTTGACGATATTCCCATGTGTCCTCGGGAGCGCTTTTCCTTATATAAGAGTTTGTCCAAGCTTGTCCTTTGCTACAAAAAGTATTGGGCCACCTTACTACACTTTATTTACTTTTGTTACTTGATGGTCGTTACAAATTATCTCATCACAAAACTATCTATTACCACTTATTTCAGTACTTGCAGAGAATACCTTAAAGAAAACCGTTTATCATTTCCTTCTGCTCCTCGTTGGGTTCGACACTCTTACTTATCGAAAGGACTAAGATAGATCCCCTATACTTTTGGGTCATCAAGACTCTTTTCTGGCGCCGTTGCCGAGGAGTGAAGCGCCTTTGGTAGGTGGAATTTGGTAAGGAAAATTTATATAGTGTGCTGAAATTTTCTGTCACTTGTTACTATGGCAAGTAATCCTCTGAGGGGCTTGTTCGGGGTATCTTCACCCCGACCAGTAGAGCAAAGAGTTTCTCCTCAACCTACTGAACCTATTGAAAATGAATATGAAAATGAAATTCCTTATGAGTATCCTTCGGGTATGATAGAAAAACTGCTAGCTAATCCTTTTACAGGAGATGGAACAAAGCATCCTGATGAACACCAAATATATGTGGATGAAGTTTGTGGATTATTTAAGCTTGCAGGTATACCCGATGATGTTGCTAAGAAGAAGGTCTTCCCTTTATCTTTGAAGGGAGACGCATTGGTATGATATAGGCTATGTGATGATACGAGATCATGGAACTATAGAAGATTGAAATTAGGATTTCATCAAAAGTATTACCCTATGCATCTTGTTCATCGTGACCGCAATTACATAAGTAATTTTTGGCCACACGAAGGAGAAAGCATCGCTCAAGCTTGGGGGAGGCTTAAATCAATGTTATATTCATGTCCCAATCATGAGCTTTCAAGAGAAATGATTATTCAAAAAATTTATGCTCGGCTTTCTGAAAATAATCGCACCATGCTCGATACTTCTTGTGTTGGCACTTTTACGATAGAATTAAACGCAACTCTGAAGATTGGGATCTCGACAAGGGTAAGGAGTCAGGTATGACACCTAAGTTTGATTGTGTTAAATCTTTTATGGATACCGATATTTTCCGTAAGTTTAGCACTAAATATGGACTTGATTCTGAGATAGTAGCTTCTTTCTGTGAATATTTTGCTACTTATGTTGATCTCCCTAAGGAGAAGTGGTTTAAATGTCATCCTCCCATAGAAGTAAAAGTAGCTGCACCTATTAAAGTTGAAAAAAAGACTGTCACTTATAATGATCCTATTGTTCCCACTCCTTATGTTGAGAAACCACCTTTCCTTATTAGGATAAAGGATCATGATAAAGCTTCAACTATGGTTCGTAAAAGCAATATTAAAACATATACACCTCCTGAGCAAGTTAAATTTGAACCTAATATTGCTATTGTTAAAGATCTCTTGTCTGATAATATAGATGGGCATGTTATTTATTTCTGTGATGAAACTGCTAGAATTGCTAAACCCCGTGATACAGATAAACCTAGACCTGTGGTAAGTATGCATGTTATTTCTGTTAAAATAGGAGATCATTGTTATCATGGCTTATGTGATATGGGTGCTAGTGCTAGTGCAATACCTATTGACTTATACAACGAAATTATGCATGACATTGCACCTATTGAGTTAGAAGATATTGATGTCACAATTAAACTTGCTAATAGAGATACTATTTCACCAATGAGAATTGTGAGAGATGTTGAAGTCTTGTGTGGGAAAACTAAATATCCTGCTGATTTTCTTATTCTTTGTTCCCCACAAGATAGCTTTTGTCCCATTATATTTGGTAGACCCTTCTTAAACACTGTTAATGCTAAGATAGACTGTGAAAAAAATGTTGTTACTATTGGCTTGGATGATATGACTCATGAATTTAATTTCTCTAAATGTAGTAAACAACACCGTGAAGAAGAATTGTCTAGTAAGGATGAAATTATTGGTCTTGCTTCTATTGCCGTACCTCCTAATGATCCTTTAGAACAATATTTGCTAGACCATGAGAATGATATGTTTATGAATGAAAGAAGGGAAATAGATGAAGTATTCTTTAAATAGGAACCTATGCTGAAAAACAATTTGCCTGTTGAAATACTAGGGGATCCTCCTCCACCTAAGGGTGATCCCGTGTTTGAGCGTAAACCGTTGCCTGATAATCTTAAATATGCTTATCTTGATGAAAAGAAGATATATCCTGTTATTATTAGTCTAACCTTTCAGAGCATGAAGAAGAAAGATTATTGAAAACTCTGAAGAAGCATCGTGCTGCTATTGGATATACTCTTGATGATCTTAAGGGCATTAGTCCCACTCTATGTCAACATAAAATAAATTTGGAAGCAGATGCCAAACCAGCTCGTGATCCTCAACGACGTCTGAATCCTAAAAGAAAGAAGTGGTAAGAAAATAAATACTAAAGCTTCTGGAGGCAAGTATAATTTATCCCGTTGCTGATAGTCAGTGGGTAAGTCCTGTTCATTGTGTCCCTAAGAAGGGAGGTATTACTATTGTTCCTAATGATAAAGATGAATTGATTCCACAAAGAATTATTATAGGTTATAGGATGGTAATTGATTTCCGCAAATTAAATAAGGCTACTAAGAAAGGTCATTACCCCTTACCTTTTATCGATCAAATGCTAGAAAGATTATGCAAACATACACATTACTGCTTTCTAGATGGTTATTCTGGTTTCTCTCAAATACCTGTGTCGGCTAAAGATCAATCAAAGACTACTTTTACATGCCCTTTTGGTACTTTTGCTTATAGACATATGCCTTTTGGTTTATGTAATGCACCTGCTACCTTTCAAAGATGCATGATGGCTATATTCTCTGACTTTTGTGAAAAGATTTGTGAGGTTTTCATGGACGACTTTTCCGTCTATGGATCTTCTTTTGATGATTGCTTGAGCAATCTTGATCGAGTTTTGCAGAGATGTGAAGAAACTAATCTTGTCTTGAATTGGGAAAAGTGCCACTTTATGGTTAATGGAGGTATTGTCTTGGGGCATAAAGTTTCTGAAAGAGGTATTGAAGTTGATAAAGCCAAGGTTGATGCTATTGAAAATATGCCATGTCCCAAGGACATCAAAGGTATAAGAAGTTTCCTTGGTCATGCCGGATGTTATAGGAGGTTCATTAAGGACTTCTCAAAAATTTCTCGGCCTCTGACTAATTTATTACAAAAGATATACCATTTGTCTTTGATGATGATTGTGTAGAAGCATTTGAAATACTTAAGAAAGCATTAGTCTCTGCACCTATTGTTCAGCCACCTGATTGAAATTTACCCTTTGAAATTATGTGTGATGCCAGTGATTATGATGTAGGTGCTATTCTAGGACAAAGAGTTGATAAGAAATTAAATGTTATCCATTATGCTAGTAAGACTCTAGACAATGCTCAAAGAAATTTTGCTACTACTGAAAAAGAACTTTTAGCAATTGTATTTGCTTGTGATAAGTTCAGACCTTATATTGTTGATTCTAAAGTAACTATCCACACTGATCATGCTGCTATTAAATATCTTATGGAGAAGAAAGATGCTAAACCTAGACTTATTAGATGGGTTCTCTTGCTACAAGAATTTGATTTGCATATTGTTGATAGAAAAGGAGCTGAGAACCCCGCTGCAGACAACTTATCTAGGTTAGAGAATGTTCTTGATGACCCACTACCTATTGATGATAGCTTTCCTGATGAACAATTAAATATCATAAGTACTTCTCGTAGCACCCCTTGGTACGCTGATTATGCTAATTACATAGTTGCTAAATTTATACCACCTAGCTTCACATACCAACAAAAGAAAAAGTTCTTCTATGATTTGAGACATTACTTTTGGGATGACCCACTACTTTATAAAGAAGGAGTAGATGGTGTTATTAGACATTGTGTACCTGAGCATGAACAGGAACAGATCATACGCAAGTGCCACTCCGAAACTTATGGAGGACACCACGTGGGAGATAGAGCTGCACATAAGGTATTCCAATCCGGTTTTTATTGGCCTACTCTCTTCAAGGATGCCCGTAAGTTTATCCTATCTTGTGATGAATGTCAAAGAATTAGTAATATTAGTAGACGTCAAGAAATGCCTATGAATTATTCACTTGTTATTGAACCGTTTGATGTTTGGGGCTTTGATTATATGGGACCTTTTCCTGCCTCTAATGGATATACACATATTTTAGATGTTGTTGATTACGTTACTAAGTGGGTAGAAGCTATTCCAACTAGTAGTGCTAATCATAACACATCTTTTAAAATGCTTAAAGAAGTTATTTTTCCGAGGTTTGGAGTCCCTAGATATTTAATGACTGATGGTGGTTCGCATTTTATTCATGGTGCTTTCCATAAAATGCTTGCTAAATATGACGTCAATCATAGAATTGCATCTCCGTATCACCCACAGTCTAGTGGTCAAGTAGAATTGAGTAATAGAGAACTCAAATTAATTTTTCAAAAGATTGGCAATAGGTCTAGAAAGAATTGGTCCAAGAAACTTGAAGATGCATTATGGGCCTATAGAACTGCATATAAAAATCCTATGGGTATGTCTCCGTATAAAATGGTATATGGAAAAGCATGTCACGTACCTCTTGAACTAGAACATAAGGCATATTGGGCTATTAAAGAGCTCAACTATGATTTTAAACTTGCCGGTGAAAAGAGGTTATTTGATATTAGCTCACTTGATGAATGGAGAACCCAAGCATACGAAAATGCCAAGTTGTTTAAAGAAAAGGTTAAAAGATAGCATGAAAAAAGAATACAAAAGCGTGAGTTTAATTTAGGTGATTATGTATTGCTATACAACTCTCGTTTAAGATTTTTTGCAGGAAAACTTCGCTCTAAATGGGAAGGTCCCTACGTTATCGAGGAGGTCTACCTTTCCGGTGCCATAAAAATCGACAACTTCGAAGGCACAAATCCAAAGGTGGTAAACGGTCAAACAATCAAGCATTATATCTCAGGTAATCCCATAAATGTTGAAACCAATATTATTGAAACCGTAACCCCGGAGGAATACATAAGGGACACTTTCCAGAATGTTTCAGACTCCGAAAAGGAATAGGTATGTGGTACGGTAAGTAAACCGACTCCAAAACAATTTTAAGGCAATATTTCTACGTTTTGGAATATTTAGAAAAATAGAAAATTAAGTGGCAGTCCGGGAAGGACACGAGGGCCCCATGAGGGTGGAGGGCGTGCCCTACCCCCCTGGGCGCGCCCCCTACCTCGTGAGCACCTCGTGTGCCTTCCGGACTCCGTTTTCTTGCACGATACGTATTTTGGTCGGTAAAAATTCATTATATATTCTCCCGAAGGTTTTGACTCCCATATCACGCAATTATCCTCTATTTTTGTTTCGAGGTGTCCCGCTGCAGATTAGATCAACATGTCTTCCCATGATTCGGAAGGAGAAAGCTATGTGGATGATTACTTAGCTAATCCTATGGTCTATGGAGATGTGGAGCACGATGGTCGGACCACGGAGGAATAAAAGGACTATGAACCCTTTGGGAAGGAGGAGACAAGCTCAGATGAAGATGAAGCCCCATTACATCAACCTAGGGATATGCACGTGGAGTTCAAAAAGTCAAGTCTCCCTGATAGGGTAAAGAAACCAAAATTCGAGTTTATCCCTTTTCGTCTCTTGCAGGAAAATAAGTAGGACCTATGCAAAAAGATATTAACCCTGGAGTGGGAGATTGATGATCTGATGGATCAAAATGCCGTCCTCAAGCGTAAATTAAGGGAGAAGTCTATGCCATCAACTAAGCCAACAACACCTCCACCTTCTTCACCAACCAAGGAGATATAATCACATGGGTATGGGCACTCCCCTTGGCAACTGCCAAGCTTGGGGGAGGTGCCCCGGTATCGTATCACAATCACAACTCCTATCTTTACCGATTTCCTTAGTTTGATCCTATTAGTAGTATTTTGATCTAGTAGAATAAAGTTTATGGCATGATCTAGTAGTGAGTTTTGCTTTATTATCCTTCTATGTAATCGAGTTTGTGAGCTATATAATAAAGATTAGTGTTGAGTCAAGGGCTTGATTTTCTTGCTATAATCCCAAATAAAAGAAAAGAGAAAAAGAAGAAGAAACAAAAGTTCATATTGATCTTATTGATAGTAATGACTTCACATAGAAAGAGTGTGATGATTAAAAGTTGTTGGGAGTTGGCAGACATAGCTTTGGTCATCGTTGCAATTAATAGGAAGTAATAAGGAAAGAGAGGTTTCACATATAAATATACTATTATTGACATCTTTTATAATTGGGAGCACCCATCAAAATACGACATGCTAGAGTTGATGTTGGACAAGGAAGACAACATAATGGGTTATGTTTTCTTACATCTGTGATAAAGTATGTTGTCATGGATCATCCAACATGTTGAGCTTGCCTTTCCCCCTCATGCTAGCCAAATTCTCAGCACCAAGTAGAGATACTACTTGTGCTTCCAAATACCCTTAAACCAGTCTTGCCATAAGAGTCCACCATATCTACCTATGGATTGAATAAGATCCTTCAAGTAAGTTGTCATCGGTGCAAAGCAATAAAAATTGCTCTCTAAATATGTATGATTGATTGCTGTGGGAGAAATAAGCTTTATACGATCTTGTGATGTGGAAGTAATAAAAGTGACGGACTGCATAATAAAGGTTCATATCACAAGGGGCAATATAAAGTGATGTTCTTTCGCATTAAGACTTTGTACATCCAACCATAAAAGCGCATGGCAACCTCTACTTCCCTCTGCGAAGGGCCTATCTTTTATTATTATCTTCTACCTTATGCAAGTGTCATGGTGATCTTCACCTCTCCCTTTTTCATTTTATCCTTTAGCAAGCACAGTGTGTTGGAAAGATCCTGATAGATATATCTAATTGGATGGGGGGGCATGAGTTATTATTGTTGACATTACCCTTGAGATAAAAGGTTGTGGGGCGAAACTATAAGCCCCTATCTTTCTCTGTGTCTGATTAAAACTCCGTAACCACAATTATTGCGCGAGTGTTAGCAATTATGAAGGACTAGATGATAGTTGAGTATGTGGACTTGCTTTTTATCTCTGACATAGACTCTTTCTGATGTTATGATAAATTTCAATTGCTTCAATGACTGAGGTTATAGTTTGTTGGTTCTCAATAAGGTTTCTGATTCATACTTTTGCATTGTGAATAGATCATCACTTGAACATAAGTAATCATATGACAATATCTATATATGTTGCTGTTATGAGAATAATCATGATGCCCTCATGTCCGTATTTTATTTTTATCGACGCCTCTACCTCTAAATATGGGGACATATTTATTGTTATCGGCTTTCGCTTGAGGACAAGTGAGGTCTAAGCTTGGGGGAGTTGATACGTCCATTTTGCATCATGCTTTTATATCGATATTTATTGCATTATGGGCTGTTATTTCACATTATGTCACAATACTTATGGCTATTCTCTCTTATTTTACAAGGTTTACATAAGGAGGGAGAATGCCGGCAGCTGGAATTCTGGGCTGGAAAAGGAGCAAATATTAGAGACCTATTCTTCACAACTCCAAAAGTCCTGAAATCCACGGAATACCTTATAATAAATAATGAAAAATCCTCGCCAAAGATGAAGACCAGGGGGCCCACACCCGGCTCACGAGGGTGGGGGGCGCCCCCCCTAGGGCGCGCCCCCCTACCTCGTGGGCCCCTTGGTGGCTCTCTGATGACCATCTTCTCCTATATGAAGTCTTTCATCGAGAAAAAAATAAGAAGCAACCTTTCGGGACGAAACTCCACCGCCACGAGGCGGATCCAATCTAGAGCTCCGGCAAAGCTGTTCTGCCGGGGAAACTTCCCTCCCGGAGGGGGAAATCATCGCCATCGTCATCACCAACGCTCCTCTCATCGGGAGAGGGCAATCTCCATCAACATCTTCATTAGCACCATCTCATCTCAAAACCCTAGTTCATCTTTTGTATCCAATTCTTGTCTCCAAGTCCGGGATTGGTGCTAGTAGGTTGCTAGTAGTGTTAATTACTCCTTGTAGTTGATGCTAGTTGGTTTAATTGGTGGAAGATCATATGTTCAGATCCTTTATGCATATTATTACCCCTCTAATTATGAACATGAATATGCTTTGTGAGTAGTTACGTTTGTTCCTGAGGACAAGGGAGAAGTCTTTCTATTAGTAGTCATGTGAATTTGGTATTCGTTCGATATTTTGATGAGATGTATGTTGTCTAGCCTCTAGTGGTGTTATGTGAACGTCGACTACATAACACTAAACCATTATTTGGGCCTAGATGAAGGCATTGGGAAGTAATAAGTAGATGATGGGTTGCTAGAGTGACAGAAGCTTAAACCCTAGTTTATGTGTTGCTTCGTAAGGGGCTGATATGGATCCATATGTTTCATGCTATGGTTAGGTTTACCTTAATATTTTTGTTGTAGTTGCGGATGCTTGCAATAGAGGTTAATCATAAGTGGGATGCTTGTTCTAGTAAGAATAGCACCCAAGCACCGGTCCACCCACATGCCAAATTATCAAAGTACCGAACGCGAATCATATGAGCGTGATGAAAACTAGCTTGACGATATTCCCATGTGTCCTCAAGAGCGCATTTCCTTATATAAGAGTTTGTCCAGGCTTGTCCTTTGCTACAAAAAGGATGTGGCCACCTTGCTGCACTTTATTTACTTTTGTTACTTGTTGCTCGTTACAAATTATCTCATCACAAAACTATCTGTTACCACTTATTTCAGTACTTGCGGAGAATACCTTGCCGAAAACCGTTTATCATTTCCTTCTGCTCCTCGTTGGGTTCGACACTCTTACTTATCGAAAGGACTATGATAGATACCCTATACTTGTGGGTCATCAAATGACAACATACATCTCATCAAAATATCAAACGAATACAAATTCACATGACTACTAATAGCAAGACTTCTCCCATGTCCTTAGGAACAAACGTAACTACTCACAAAGCATATTCATGTTCATAATCAGAGGGATATTAATATGCATAATGGATCGGAACATATGATATTCCACCAAGTAAACCAACTAGCATCAACTACAAGGAGTAATCAACACTACTAGCAACCCACAGGTACCAATCTGAGGTTTGGATACAAATATTGGATACAAGAGATGAACTAGGGTTTGAGATGAGATGGTGCTGGTGAAGATGTTGATGGAGATTGACCCCCTCCCGATGAGAGGACCATTGGTGATGACGATGGTGATGATTTCCCCCTCCCGGAGGGAAGTTTCCCCGGCAGAACAGCTCTGCCGGAGGCCTAGATTGGTTGCGCCAAGGTTCCGCCTCGTGGCGGCGGACTCTCATCCTGAAAGCTTTCTTATGATTTTTTCCTCGACGAAAGACTCCATATAGCAGAAGATGGGCATCGGAGGGCCACCAAGGGGGCCACGAGGCAGGGGGCGCGCCCAGGAGGGTAGTGCACGCCTCCCACCCTCGTGGCTGGTGGGTGGCCCCCTCTGGTACTTCTTGCACTCAGTATTTTTTATATATTCTGGAAATATCTTCCATGAAGTTTCGGGACTTTTGGATCTGTGAAGAATAGGTCTCTAATATTTGCTCCTTTTCCAGCCCAGAATTCCAGCTGCTGGCATTCTCCCTCTTTATGTAAACCTTGTAAAATAAGAGAGAATAGGCATAAGTATAGTGACATAATGTGTAATAACAGCCCATAATGCAATAAATATCGATATAAAAGCATGATGCAAAATGGGCGTATCACTAGTCTCATTGGGGATTGAGTCCCCTTGGTGTCCGGCGATGGGGGTTTCACCTTCGGGTGCCTCCTGAGCCTCTCCCCCGCCAGAGACAGTCCTTTAGGACAACACCTCCGCATCCTCCTTGGTATTGGTGGAGTGTGCGTCCGGCAGGGAGTCGCTGGCCATCGCCTTGGAAAGCGAGCCTCCTGACGAGGATCGCTGGGAGCTGTTGTGGGCCGAACTACAATAACATTTGCCAATCGTTTCAATACAATGAGGAGGAGAGACTTTATGGGCGGATAAGGTGTTAGTGTTTACGACGCGGCCCGAGGCTTAGCGCGGGGGCATCTCTCCAGACTATCATCAACGTCCCATGCGGAGTTACCCATTAGGGAGCCCTTCCCCTTTTTGGGCGCCTCCGCCTCCAGAGTTGTGGAGGCCTCCCTCTTCTCCCCC
>NC_041382.1:95004311-95025490 GCF_002162155.2 Triticum dicoccoides | reverse complement strand
TCCTCCTCCTCCTCATCCGTGTCGTCTTTGGCGATGGGGGAATGGGCCTTGTCTTCGGATGCTACGTCCGAAGTGCCTTGCGGCGGGGGCCACTCCGGACCCCCTTGGCCTTTCCTATGGCCTTCTTCTCTGGTGCCTTGTAAGGTGCCGGCTCCAGCATCTTCGCTAAATGCGGAGTGACTAGCTCTTCGGGCAGGGGAGCTGGACACCGAATCTTCTTCGCCTCCTTCAACCAGTACTGAAAAAGCAATGGTAATGAAAGCATTAGATATCACCCTTGAAACAAGCAAGTAAGGGATGTGTTAAAAATAATATACCTTGTTGGGGAGGTGATTTATGTCGTGGCCACAATCCGAATCGGTGGCCGGCGGTATCTCGTTGCCCATGAAAAGCAACTTCCAGGCATCTTCATGAGTCGTTTCGAAGAGGCTCACCAAGGTATGGTATTTCTTCGGGTTGAAGTCCCATAGAGGACGACTTCGGCTCTGGCAGGGGAGGATCCGGTGCACCAGCATCACTTGGATTATGTCGACGAGGTTGATATCCCTATCGATCATGCTTTGGATGCGCATTTGTAGTGCAATCATCTCGTCCGATGAACACCGGTTTGGGCTCTTCTCGACCCAAGAGGTGAACCGCACGGGGGCGCCGGAGTTGAATTTGGAAGCTGTGGCCCAGGTGGCATCGCGGGGTTCGGTGATGTAGAACCATAGCTTCTGCCATTCCTTGACAGATTCCACGAATGTGCCTTTTTGCCAAGAAACATTGGTGAGCTTGCTCAGCATTGCGCCTCCGCACTCTGCGTGCTGTCTGTCCACCACCTTGGGCTTCACGTTGAAGGTTTTGAGCCAGAACCCGAAGTGGGGGTGGATGCGGAGGAAAGCCTCGAACACGATGATGAACGTTGAGATATTGAGGAAGGGGTCCGGGGATAGATCGTGGAAATCTATCCCGCAGTAGAACATAGTCCCGCGGACGAAGGGGTGGAGTGGAAACCCTAGCCCGCGGAGGAAGTGGGGGATGAACACTACCCTCTCGTTGGGCTTCGGTGTGGGGATGATCTGTCCCCGGGTTGGAAGACAGTGGGCGATTTCCTTCGCCAGGTACCCGGCCGCCCGAAGCTTGGCGACGTTCTCCTCCTTAACAAAGGAGGCCATCCACTTTCCTTGACCTTTGGATCCGGACATGGTTGAGTGCTTTCTCGAGACAAGGGGAATGAGAACTTGGGCGCTGGAGCTCAAGGACGGAGAGGCAGGAGGAAAGTGTGGGGGAAGAAGGAGGAATCTTATCTCCTTATAAGGGCGGTGAATATCGAACGCCCCCCCCCCCATTCGCCTTAAGATTCGCCTGCTCCCAAGACTGTGTAAATGGCACGGTTGGGTTACCCACACCCGTATTGATGAGAATCCCGTGATAAGGGGACACGATCTCTGCTTTGACAAGACGTGCCAATGACAACCGCATCTCGAAACATGGGGCAAAAAATGGTTCAAAATTATAACCGGACAAGCGTGACATCACATTACTAAACTTGTCAGCGGATGGGAGTCGTGTGTTATTATATTCTCTCTACGGTTGTGTGCGGTGTGTGTTACAGGTCCGGACACAATTAATTCATCTGAAGACTATTCTGGAGTTTGGAAGGAGGAAACCACCTTGCAATGCCAAAGACTGCACTACGCGCCGGATACCTTGTCATTGAAGCCAGGTTCAGGGGCTACTGAGGGAGTCCTGGACTGAGGGGACCTCGGGCGTCCGGCCTGTTGTCTATGGGTCGGACTGATGGGCTGTGAAGATATGAAGACCGAAGACGGTGCCCGTGTCCGGATGGGACTCTCCTTAGTGTGGAAGGCAAGCTTGACGAACAAATATGAAGATTCCGTATTATGTAACCGACTCTATGTAACCCTAGATCCCCCGGTGTCTATATAAACCGGACGACTTAGTCCAGATAGGGGATACACAATACCTTAGTAATATAGGCTAGACTTCTAGGGTTTAGCCATTACGATCTCGTGGTAGATCAACTCTTGTAATACTCATATTCATCAATATCAATCAAGCAGGAGGTAGGGTATTACCTCCATCAAGAGGGCCCGAACCTAGGTAAAACTTTGTGTCCCCTGTCTCCTGTTACCATCAACCTTAGACGCACAGTTCGGGACCCCCTACCCGAGATCCACTAGTTTTGACACCGACAGCAGGCGCGACCGATGCGGTGGGGCGCTGGCGCGTGTGGGCGAGGTGGGGAGTGCTTGGGGCGCGTGTGAGGTGGCTGATGTCTACTACACAACCTTCTTCCTGTAGATGTTGTTGGGCCTCCAAGTGCAGAGCTTTGTAGGACAGTAGCAAATTTCCCTCAAGTGGATGACCTAAGGTTTATCAATCCGTGGGAGGCATGGGATGAAGATGGTCTCTCTCAAACAACCCTACAATCATATAACAAAGAGTCTCTTGTGTCCCCAGCACACCCAATACAATGGTAAATTGTATAGGTGCACTAGTTCGGCGAAGAGATGGTGATACAAGTGCAATATGGATGGTAGATATAGGTTTTTGTAATCTGAAAATATAAAAACAGCAAGGTAGCAAGTGGTAAAAGTGAGCACAACCGGTATTGCAATGCTTCGAAACAAGGCCTAGGGTTCATACTTTCACTAGTGCAAGTTCTCTCAACGATAATAACATAATTGGATCATATAACAATCCATCAACATGCAACAAAGAGTCACTCCAAAGTCACTTATAGCGGAGAACAAACGAAGAGATTATTGTAGGGTACGAAACCACCTCAAAGTTATTCTTTCCGATCAATCCATTGGGCTATTCCAATAAGTGTCACAAACAGCCCTAGAGTTCGTAGTAAAATAACACCTTATGACACAAATCAACCAAAACCCTAATGTCACCTAGATACTCCAGTGTCACCTCAAGTATCCGTGGGTATGATTATACGATATGCATCACACAATCTCAGATTCATCTATTCAACCAACACAAAGAACTTCAAAGAGTGCCCCCAAAGTTTCTACAGGAGAGTCAAGACGAAAACGTGTGCCAACCCCTATGCATAGATTCCCAAGGTCACGGAACCCGCAAGTTGATCACCAAAACATACATCAAGTGAATCAATACAATACCCCATTGTCACCATGGGTATCCCACGCAAGACATACATCAAGTGTTCTCAAATCCTTAAAGACTCAATCCGATAAGATAACTTCAAAGGGAAAACTCAATCCATTACAAGAAGATAGAGGGGGAGAAGCATCATAAGATCCAACTATAATAGCAAAGCTCGCGATACATCAAGATTGTGCCATATCAAGAACACAAGAGAGAGAGAGAGAGAGAGAGAGAGAGAGAGAGATCAAACACATAGCTACATGTACATACCCTCAGCCCCGAGGTGAAATACTCCCTCCTCGTCATGGAGAGCATCGGGATGATGAAGATGGCCACCGGTGACGGATCCACCCTCCGGTAGGGTGCCGGAACAGGGTCCCGATTGGTTTTTTGTGGCTACAAAGGCTTACGGCGGTGGAACTCCCGATCTACGTTTTTTTCTGGGGGTTTCTGTATTTATAAAAAAAATTGGCATCGGTCTCATGTCAGGGGGGTCTCCCAGTCATCCACGTGATAGGGGGGCGCGCCCAGGGGGTAGGGTAGGGGAACGCAGTAATTTCAAAAATTTCCTTTGCACACGCAAGATCATGGTGATGCATAGCAACGAGAGGGGAGATTATTGTCTACGACCCTCGTAGATCGTAAGCGGAAGCGTTATGACAACGCGGTTGATGTAGTCGTACGTCTTCACGATCGACCGATCCTAGTACCGAAAGTACGGCACCTCCGCGATCTACACACGTTTGGCTCGGTGACGTCCCACAAACTCACGATCCAGCAGAGTGTCGAGGGAGAGCTTCGCCAGCACGATGGCGTGATGACGGTGATGATGATGCTACCGGAATAGGGCTTAGCCTAAGCACCGCTACGATATGACCGAGGTGGATTATGGTGGAGGGGGCACCGCACACGGCTAAGAGATCAATGATCAACTTGTGTGTCTATGGGGTGCCCCCTCCCCCGTATATAAAGGAGTGGAGTAGGGGGAGGGCCGACTGTCGGTGTCAAAACCGGCAGATCTCGGGTAGGGGGTCCTGAACTGTGCGTCTAGGCCGGATGGTAACAGGAGGCAGGGAACATGATGTTTTTTACCCAGGTTCGGGCCCTCTCGATGGTGATAATACCCTACTCCTGCTTGATCAATATTGATGATATGGGTAGTACAAGAGTAGATCTACCATGAGATCAAGGAGGCTAAACCCTAGAAGCTAGCCTATGGTATGATTGTTGTATATGGAGTTGATTCTGTCCTACGGACTACAACCCTCCGGTTTATATAGACACCGGATAGGGTTAGGGTTACATAGAGTCGGTTACAATGGTAGGAGATCTTGAATATCCGCATCGCCAAGCTTGCCTTCCACGCCAAGGAAAGTCCCATCCGGACACGGGACAAAGTCTTCAATCTTGTATCTTCATAGTCCAGGAGTCCGGCTGAAGGTATAGTCCAGCCATCCGAACACCCCCTAATCCAGGACTCCCTCAGTAGCCCCCGAACTAGGATTCAATGACGATGAGTTCGGCGCGCAGATTGTTCGGCATTGCAAGGCGGGTTCTTCTCCAAATCCTGTGTACCTATAGGAATAATGTCCGATTTTTGTAATGTAGCGCTCCTCAGCTCCCGCGCCCAATAATGGCCGTCTTCCACGTGTCAAATGAATGAGAAAAGCCAGGGCGTTTTTACATCAACACCCCTAGCCGTGTAAACAAGCCGCCTATTTAACGGGATGGGGATTTAGGTCCAAACCACATCTTCTCCTCTTTGCGAGTTATCATCAGAGCGCTTCCAGCAAAGGTCCATTCCAACATGACCAGCCGTCACAGCTCCTCCCCTCGCCCCTCCGGTCCCAAACCTTGGGACTGGGAGAGTTGCACCATCCCGCATAGCGAGTTAGTGTCGCTTCAGGCCAAGGGATTTCTCCCTCAGGCATACATGGTCCCGGTCCGAGCCGGTCTCGCCACCTATAATGGCGGAAAACAAGCAGAGAGCACCCCCAATCCTTCTAAAGGAGAGCGGGTGTGCCTCGTCCCCTATATAATAAGGGGACTGGGGTTTCCAATTCATCCATTTCTCCGCGGGCTTCTGGAGTTCTACGGCCTCCAGCTGCACAATCTCACGCCCGCCTCCGTATTACATATTGCAGGTTTCGTCGCCTTTTGCGAGCTATTTTTAGGCGTCGAGGCTCATTTCGCGCTGTGGAAGAGGTTATTCTGCCTGGTGCCCCATTCTCAAGAGGGATCTATATACCAAGTGGGCGGAGCCGAAGTATGGCGCATCGCCGGGACCGGATACCTATCCGGAACCCCAAAGAAGGCGTCCGAGGACTGGCCTTCGGAATGGTTTTACATAGATGATGTCCCGCTACCGGACCCTATCCGGGTCGGTCTCCCTAAGTTCAGCAGTGCTCCATTGAAGAAACACTTGAGCTGGCGTCCGCGGAGCTCTCAGAGAGAAAGCGACAGAGACGTCCTTTACCTGATGGGCTGAATAAGATTGTTCGCTCATTCCGGACTAACCATGATTGGAGTCATGTCCGCATGCATTATGCAGGGGGTGCAGCCGCTTCAATATAGAGGCCACCCCATGTGGGATTTCAACGGGGAGGATGACGCCACACGTTATGGTCGTAAGGGGCCGGCCTCAGCCGCCGCCTTAGTAAAGATCTTATCCTCTTTGTACAAGGGAGAAAAGGAGGAATTCCTCCACGTCAACCCACAGGCCGGATTTACTATGTACGATCCTCCAAGTTGGGTAAGTGAACAATTGCGCTTGCCTGTTTGTTTTATACTCCCACGGTTAGATATGTAGTCTAATGACTTCAGTGTAGGAACTGCGACAGGAGGTAAAGGATATAAACAGCCGCCCTCCACAGCCCGAGGACCCAGAACGGTCCCTCGATCCAGACTCCGAAGAGGATCCGGACATATCAGTGGAGCTTATCAACGGGGTGTTCCATCAGCTAAGCAAGGACAATACCTTGGTAGCCATCACGGCTGATTACCCAGGGTTAATCCCGGCCTCCCAGGTGACAGAAACCGGAGTCTCATTCCCTTGAGGGAGAGATTGCACTCTCACGTATTCCAGTGTTTCTGACGACAACCGTGTTTTGCAGGGGAGATTTCCGAGGCAGGAGGCCGAACCTGCGGCGGCTAGCAAACGAGGGGCCGCAGGGCCCCGTGGGACAAAAAGGAATGCAGTCCGGACTGAGATGTCGGCGCAAAGGTATAGCGCACCCCCTGCTTCCCTGGTGTTATTCTGTCAGGGCATATTAACGTTCGTGCTATCTTTAGAACGAAGAGACCTCGCCGGACTACATCCGGAGAGGTTGCCAATCGCGCCTCCACCAGCCAGGCTCCAACGTCTGGCCAGGAAGCGGAGGCGACCACAAGGCGCGCACCGGACGCTCCTCCGACAGAGGATGCGGACAGGCTGTCTGCCACAAATTCTGAAGTGGAGAGTGCCATGAACCACAGGCGTCGCCGGTCAGTTCGACGCGACGCTTGTTTCTCCCAAGAGGCTTTAGATGCCTTTAATTCGGGAGATGCGTACCTCCGTGCCGCTCAAAATGGTTTAGCCAGAGCCACGGAGCAGTATGTAAAAGACATACGGGTAAGAAAATTTTGGTTAAACATATATATGCCAGTAGCCCCCGAGACTTGAAGCGGTTAGAGCAACTGATTTAAGGATCATTTAATATGCAGGTTCTTACAGAGAAGAATACCGTACTGTCCCAGGAGCTGGAAAAGTGCAAGGCCCAACTAGAGGTCGCACTAGCCGTAGCAGGGGAGCCCAAAGAGACCCCCTTAGGTAAGATACACTTCGAAAGATTAGTATTGTGCGGTGTGGGTGTAAATCTGACAAATCATATTGCAGATGGCGCCGGACTCGATCCAGACAAGCAAAAACTCTTACGCCGGCTAAAGGCCGGTGAGAGTACGTTGAAAAAGGTGAGGAGAGAGAAGAATGATCTTCAGGATGCCAACACCAAGCTGGACGTCGAACTTAAAGATGTTCGTGGTCAGCTGTCGGACTCCACGAAGGAGAATCAGCGGCTTCGACGCGGCATTTTTAGTAAGTGCTTGAACGAACTTTGAAAAAAGAGTTCGACGAGGAAGTCAACTAACAGAGTAATGTCTGTAGGTATGCTCACAGGTCGTCCTGCAGAGGAGATGCCCGGTTCTACAGGTGACCTTCTTCCCGAACTCTTGCAACTGCACAAGCGAATTCGGCACGCGATGCGGGGTATTGCCCAAGCCTTATGGCCTGCCCACTCCGTGCCCGAGGGCCTTGGAGAGCTTGCGGAGAAGTTGAAGGGAGCTCGGCGGCGCTTCCGGTTGTGGAAGATATCGGCCTGCCGACAAGGCGCTAGGGAGGCCTAGGCCATGGTGAAGACCCGTTTTACGAAGCCTGACCCAAACCACATGGCCGAGGTCGGACCAGTGGGGCCTGACGGGAAGGAGATCCCTGTAAGCTTAGTATACGGCCAAGTAGAGTTGGCCGCGAAGTATTCCCAGCAGGACTATAAATTAGACAGCCTGTTAGATGGTATAGAAGAGGAATACAATCAGTCATAATGACTGTGTAATTTTGAATTGACATGTATAATGCCTTCTAGCCGGATTGTAGATCGTTTGTCGTTGCCGACCTTTTCGCTTCAACCTCGGGACCTGACGGTCTGGAGTGTGTCTGAATACCCTAGCGGTTATATAAGAAATGGGGTATGCGTGGAGACCAGGCGTAGGGGTCATCAGTGCTTTATCAGACAAGTGCCCAACTAGTTATGTTATATTACATGGTTAGTAAGAAACATCTTCCAGAGAGAATAGTTCTATTAAGGGTTCCTTTCGCTGGGGAGGCATGCCCTAAGGTGCATGTCCGGACTACGTGAAGGGATGCAGAGAAAAAAAAGCATCTGGGGGCGCATAAAATGAGTAAAAAGATCATCTTTTATTTCACCGACCGAATATTCCCTTAAGAATGCTAGCTTTCGGCTTCACCCAGTCTGAGGTACACATCCGGCTGACCCGGCAGTAACAATCGCAGAGGTGCTCCCTTTACCGCCTAGCCGAACAATCGGGAACATAGGGGTAAGCACAGGAGCCAGGCAACCCAGCTTGGCCAAAACTTAAGTCATATCGATGCATATAATGGTGAAAAAAAGGTACATGCGGAAGTTTGATGCATGTGTTGGGCGTGAAGCCCGTATAAATAAGCTTCTGTTAAAGAAGCCCCTAGGTTTAATGAGCACGAGTGGCGCGTCACTAGATGAGCCTTTAAGGGCTATAAAAGAAAAGAGGGGAAGGAGAGAAATGTAAGACAGAAAAATGCAAAAAATGGACAGAGGAAGGAGACGAACATAGAGTCCAGCGCTAGGCATAGAATCTTCGGAGATGGGTGGCGTTCCACGGGTTCGGCTCGAGTCGGTTATCCGACGCTTCTCGCAGGCAGTACGCCCCACTAGTCAGGACTTGGTCGATTATGAATGGACCTTCCCACTTGGCCTTGAGTTTGTCCTTTTTCTTATCCGGCAGGCGTAGAACTAGTTCGCCAACATTGTAATTTTTGGCCCGTACTTCTCTGCTTTGATATCTTCGGGCCTGCTGTTGATAAAATGCGGAACGGGCTTTTGCCACGTCACGCTCCTCCTCCAAGGCGTCCAAGTTGTCCTGCTGATCGAGATCGGCTTCTCTTTCTTCGTACATGCGCACTCTAGGTGAGTCATGAATTATGTCGCAGGGCAGAACTGCCTCTGCACCGTACACCATAAAAAATGGTGTGTATCTGGTGGTGCGATTTGGCGTGGTCCGCGGCCCCCATAGCACGGAGTCGAGCTCCTCTACCCAGTGCGTGTTAGATTCCTTGAGGGACTGCACCAGTCTGGGTTTAATGCCGCTCATGATAAGACCATTTGCACGTTCGACCTGGCCGTTGGTTTGTGGGTGATAGACGGAAGCATAATCGAGCTTGATGCCCATGTTTTTGCACCAGAGTTTTACCTCGTCGGCGGTAAAGTTTGTACCATTATCGGTTATGATGCTGTGGGGGACGCCATAACGGTGTACAACCCCGAATATGAAGTCTATCACAGGTCCGGATTCGGCCGTTTTAACAGGCTTGGCTTCTATCCATTTGGTGAATTTATCCACCATGACCAGTAAGTATTTTTTCCTATCAGTCCCACCTTTAAGGGGTCCGACCATGTCGAGCCCCCAGACCGCAAAAGGCCAGGTGATGGGTATAGTTTGGAGTGAGGTGGGTGGCATATGGCTTTCGTTGGCAAAAAGTTGGCAACCAGCGCATCATTGGACTAGGTCCTGAGCGTCTGCCCGGGCCGTCGGCCAATAAAAGCCTGTACGGAAAGCCTTGCTAACAAGGAACCGAGCAGCAGCGTGGTGACCACCGAGTCCGGCATGAATTTCAGCCAGAAGGCTCCGCCCTTCCTCTTCAAAGATGCACCTTTGAAGGACTCCGGTAGTGCTTTTCTTGTAAAGCTCTCCCTCATGGACTCTATAGGCTTTAGATCGCCGCACTATGCAGCGGGCCTCGTTTTGGTCCTCCGGGAGTTCCTGCCTAGTAAGGTAGGCTAGGAATGGTTCTATCCACGGGGCGATAACCGCCATTATTACGTGGGCTGAAGGTGTAATTTCATTGGCAGAGCCTCCAATTGTGTCAGATTGTTCGGCGTCGAGTGGTGCGGCTGGGTCCGGGCTGTTATTTGCGGGTTCCCCCTCCCATGCTACGGATGGCTTGAACAATCTTTCCAAAATGATGTTGGGGGGGACTGCATCGCGTTTTGCTCCGATGCGTGCCAGGACGTCCGCTGCTTGATTGCTTTCTCGGGCTATATGGTGAAACTCCAGCCCTTCGAACCGAGCTGACATTTTTAGGACGGCGTTGCGGTAAGCTGCCATTTTTGGGTCCTTGGCGTCGAAGTCTCCATTTATTTGGGATATCGCGAGGTTTGAATCCCCGCGTACCTCTAGGCCCTGGGTACCCATGGATACTACTATTCGGAGACCATGTAGGAGGGCCTCATATTCGGCTGCATTGTTGGAATCCGTGTACATGATCTGGAGCACATATTGGACTGTGTCTCCTGTGGGGGACGTCAGGACGACGCCAGCCCCCAGTCCGGCCAACATTTTGGAGCCGTCAAAGTGCATAATCCAGTTTGAATATGTGCCGTACTCTTTAGGGAGCTCGGCCTCTGTCCATTCTGCGACGAAGTCGGCCAAAACTTGCGATTTAATAGCTCGCCGTGGCTTATAGGTTATATCGAACGGGAGAAGCTCGATGGCCCATTTTGCAATCCGGCCCGTTGCATCGCGATTGTTGATAATATCGTTGAGTGGTACTTCCGAGGCTACTGTTATGGAACACTCTTGAAAGTAGTGTCGTAGCTTCTGGGATGCGATGAATACCGCGTATGCAATCTTTTGATAATGCGGGTACCGTGATTTGCATGGAGTGAGGACAGTGGACACGTAGTAGACCGGCCTTTGAAGGGGGAATCTGTATCCATCCGTTTCCCGCTCGACAACGAGCACTGCGCTGACAACTTGATGTGTTGCTGCAATGTACAATAACATTGGTTCGCCGGTGTTCGGCGTGGCCAGGACTAGGTTTGTTGCCAATATGGCTTTTATTTCATCAAGTCTGGCGGTGGCGGCATCCGTCCACTCGAAGTGTTCGGTGCGCCGAAGGAGGCGATAGAGGGGTAGTGCCTTTTCTCCCAAGCGGGAGATGAAGCGGCTTAAAGCCGCCACGCATCCGGTTAATTTTTGTATTTGTTTGAGGTCCTTTGGGACATCCAATTGTGACAAAGCTCAAATCTTGGCTGGATTTGCTTCAATTCCTCTACCGGATACAATGAAGCCCAAGAGCTTTCCGGCTAGAACGCCGAAGATGCATTTTTCCGGGTTGAGCTTGATGTCATATTTTCGGAGGTTATCGAATGTAAGCCTCAAGTCGTCTACTAGAGATTCGACATGTCTTGATTTGACGACCACATCATCCACATACGCCTCCACTGTTTTGCCGATCTGGTTTGCCAGACATGTCTGGATCATGCGCTGATATGTTGCGCTGGCGTTTTTCAGCCCAAAGGGCATTGTGTTGAAGCAGAATGGGCCGTATGGTGTGATGAATGCTGTTGCGGCTTGGTCTGATTCTGCCATCTTGATTTGATGGTAACCGGAATATGCGTCGAGGAAACACAACGAATCGTGTCCTGCGGTGGCATCGATAATTTGATCGATACGGGGGAGGGGGAAGGGATCCTTTGGGCAAGCCTTGTTAAGGTCTTTAAAATCGACACACAGGCACCAGGATTTGTCCTTCTTTGGTACCATCACCAGGTTTGCTAGCCAGTCCGGATGTTTTATGTCTCTAATGAATCCGGCCTCCAATAGCTTGGCTAGCTCCTCTCCCATAGCCTGTCTCTTGGGTTCGGAAAAATGCCGAAGGGCTTGTTTGACAGGTTTGAATCCTTTTAGGATGTTTAAGTTGTGTTCGGCCAGCCTGCGTGGGATCCCTGCCATGTCTGAAGGGTGCCAGGCGAAAATGTCCCAGCTCTCTCGTAGGAACTCTCGCAGTGCGGCGTCTATATCAGGGTTCAGTCGTGCCCCGATGGAAGCTGTTTTATTGGGGTCCGTTGGATGGACCTGGAATTTGACTATTTCGTCAGCTGGCTTGAAGGATGTGGATTTGGATCTCTTGTCGAGTATCACATCATCCCTGTTAACCGTGGAGCGCAGCGCAGTCAGTTCCTCGGCCACTAAGGCTTCGGATAGTGCCTCAAGGGCTAATGCGGCCGTCTTGTTTTCGGCGCGGAGTGCTATGTCCGAATCACTAGCTAGAGTGATAATTCCGTTCGGCCCGGGCATCTTAAGCTTCATGTACCCGTAATGGGGTATTGCTTGGAAGATTGTGAATGCTTCCCGCCCTAGTAAAGCGTGATATCATCTTTTGAATGGGGCCACCTGGAACGTGACTTCTTCGGACCTGTAATTATCCGGCGTGCCGAACACCACATCTAGTGTGATTTTTCCTGTGCAGCGCGCTTCCCGACTGGGGATTATTCCTCTAAAGGTTGTGCTTCTTCGCTCGACGCGGTTCCAGTCTATTTCCATTTTTTGAAGGGTTTCCTCATAAATGAGGTTCAGTCCGCTGCCTCCATCCATGAGCACCTTGGTGACGCGAAAGTCGTCAACTATGGGACTGACGACCAATGCGGCTGGTGCTCGGGCTGTTCGGAATCTAGGTTCATCACTTGCGTTGAAGGTAATGGCAGTGTCGCTCCATGGATTTATTGTTGCAACTTGATAGACTTCGGTGAGGCTGCGGAGTGTTCTTTTTCGCACATTGTTTGATGCGAAAGTCTTGAAGACTGTGAGAACGGTATTGGTGTCCTTGGGCTGGCTTTCTACGGCCTCCGGAATTAAGAGGTCCTCGTCGATTTTGGCCACCTGCCGGAGTATCCAACATGCTCTAAGGCTGTGAGTTGGTGTGGCGTCCTCTGTACTGTGAATTCTACAGGGTCCATCAAGCCATCTTTCCAGTACGGTTCCATGCCCTGTAGAGGGTTTTGGCTTTTTGGTGTTTATCCCGGGTGTCCTGTGATAATGCACCCTCTTAGTTCGGACGGGATTACTATTCAAGGCCGGATTATCCCAAAAAATTATTTCAGTTTTCCAGGCGCTTTCCATCGCACAGTATTTTTGTACTATGGACGCCAAGTCAGCGAAGCGTGTGATATCA
This sequence comes from Triticum dicoccoides, assembly GCF_002162155.2. NCBI lineage: Eukaryota > Viridiplantae > Streptophyta > Magnoliopsida > Poales > Poaceae > Triticum > Triticum dicoccoides. The sequence goes on along the minus strand of NC_041382.1, from coordinate 95,012,604 downwards.
CGACGACTTACGGTGTTAAGGATTCCCTTGTCCGTGCAATTACTGCAGAAAGTTGAGATTGCGTCTTCCTCGCGGCAATCCTTTACCCTGTTCATAACCAGGAGGAATCTGGCCCAGTAATGATGTACTGTTTCCTCGGGCCTCTGCCTGATTTGGGAGATATCGCTTATGATCGGGTGGGAGGGTGTCGTTGAATCTAAAACCTCACCCAATCCAAGATTCGGAGGCCGAAGAGTTTCCGAACTCTGAAGTTCGGATTCTTGGATGTTGTCCAGTGAATCTGGCCCGTTGCTTGATCCTAAGCTCAGGTCTTGAGTTACATCTCCCCCTCCATGGGTATCTGGCTTGGAGGGGTCAGGAATTCGGACGTAGCTAGTCCTTAAAATAGATGAAGGGTCGCTGCACTGTGTCTCTACCACGGCAACGTGGTGGGTGACTTGGGGAGAGTTAATTTCTCTTAGATCGGGTTTAAGCCCAACCTGGTCGTAATTCGTAGCGACCCCCAGGGCGGCGATGCGATCCAAGAGCTCGTTTACAGAAGAGAGCTCCATTGGGTCTAGCTGCTCGACGAGCTCCGAGCTGACGTGTAGGTTGCTTTTGATGACCCGAGAGGTCACCGTCGGTGCAACAGCCGAACAGGCGGTCATGAGGAAACCACCTAGCCAGAGGGTTTGGCCGACAGCCAAGGCTCCCTTAGCAACGGTGCCATCTTTAAAGACGGGAGGAGGCATCCTTCCTGATTGTGACGGCACAGAGGAACTCTCAATGAAAGCACCAATGTCGGTGTCAAAACCGGCGGATCTCGGGTAGGGGGTCCCGAACTGTGCGTCTAGGCCGGATGGTAACAGGAGGCAGGGAACATGATGTTTTTTACCCAGGTTCGGTCCCTCTCGATGGAGGTAATACCCTACTCCTGCTTGATTAATATTGATGATATGGGTAGTACAAGAGTAGATCTACCACGAGATCAAGGAGGCTAAACCCTAGAAGCTAGCCTATGGTATGATTGTTGTATATGGAGTTGATTCTGTCCTACGGACTACAACCCTCCGGTTTATATAGACACCGAATAGGGTTAGGGTTACATAGAGTCGGTTACAATGGTAGGAGATCTTGAATATCCGCATCGCCAAGCTTGCCTTCCACGCCAAGGAAAGTCCCATCCGGACACGGGACGAAGTCTTCAATCTTGTATCTTCATAGTCCAAGAGTCCGGCTGAAGGTATAGTCCGGCCATCCGAACACCCCCTAATCCAGGACTCCCTCACCGACCCTATATGGCGCGCCCTAAGGGAGTCCTACGCCCACCGGGAGTAGGATTCCCCCCCCCCTTCCAAGTAGTAGGAGTAGGAGAGAAGGAAGGGGAGGAGAGGGGAAAGGAAAGGGGGGTGGCCCCCACCCAATTCGGATTGGGCTAGGGGGGCGCGCCTCCCATCTTTTCCCTTCCTCTCCTCTATTCCACTAAGGCCCAATAAGGCCCATATACTCCCTGGGGGGTTCCGGTAACCTCCCGGTACTCCGGAAAATGCCCGAACTGATCTGGAACCTTTCCGATGTCCAAACATAGGCTTCCAATATATCGATCTTTATGTCTCGGCCATTTCGAGACTCCTCGTCATGTCCGTGATCATATCCGGGACTCCGAACTACCTTTGGTACATCAAAACACATAAACTCATAATACCGATCATCACCGAACGTTAAGCGTGCGGACCCTACGGATTCGAGAACTATGTAGACATGACCGAGACTCATCTCCGGTCAATAACCAATAGCGGAACCTGGATGCTCATATTGGTTCCTACATATTCTACGAAGATCTTTACCGATCAAACCGCATAACAACATACGTTGTTCCCTTTGTCATCGGTATGTTACTTGCCCGAGATTCATCGTCGGTATCTCAATACCTAGTTCAATCTCGTTACCAGCAAGTCTCTTTACTCGATCCGTAATGCATCATCCCGTAACTAAATCATTAGTCACATTGCTTGCAAGGCTTATAGTGATGTGCATTACCAAGAGGGCCCAAAGATACCTCTCCGATACTCGGAGTGATAAATCCTAATCCCGATCTATGCCAACTCAACAAACACCATCGGAGACAACTGTAGAGCATGTTTATAGTCACTTAGTTACGTTGTGACGTTTGATAGCACACTAAGTGTTCCTCTGGTATTCAGGGGTTGCATGATCTCATAGTCATAGGAACATGTAAAAGTTATGGAGAAAGCAATAGCAACAAACTAAACGACAATCGTGCTAAGCTAACGGATAGGTCAAGTCAATCACATCATTCTCTAATGATGTGATCCCATTAATCAAATGACAACTCATGTCTATGGTCAGGAATCATAACCATCATTGATTCAACGAGCTAGTCAAGTAGAGGCATACTAGTGACACTCTGTTTGTCTATGTATTCTCACATGTGCTAAGTTTCCGGTTAATACAATTCTAGCATGAATAATAAACATTTGTCATGATATAAGGAAATATAAATAACAACTTTATTATTGCCAATACAGCATATTCCCTTCAGTCTCCCACTTGCACTAGAGTCAATAATCTAGATTACATTGCAATGATTCTAACACCCATGGAGTCTTGGTGCTGATCATGTTTTGCTCGTGAGAGAGGCTTACTCAACGGGTCTGCAACATTCAGATCTGTATGTATTTTGCAAATCTCTATGTCTCCCTCCTTGACTTGATCACAGATGGAATTGAAGCGTCTCTTGATGTGCTTGGTTCTCTTGTGAAATCTGGATTCCTTTGCCAAGGCAATTGCACCAGTGTTGTCACAAAAGATTTTCATTGGACCCGATGCACTAGGTATGACACCTAGATCGGATATGAACTCCTTCATCTAGACTCCTTCATTTGCTGCTTCTGAAGCAGCTATGTACTCCGCTTCACACATAGATCCCGCCTCGACGGTCTGCTTGGAACTGCACCAACTGACAGCTCCACCATTTAATAAAAATATGTATCCGGTTTGTGACTTAGAGTCATCCGGATTAGTGTCAAAGCTTGCATCGACGTAACCGTTTACGATGAGCTCTTTGTCACCTCCATAAACAAGAAACATATCCTTAGTCCTTTTCAGGTATTTCAGGATGTTCTTGACCGCTGTCCAGTGATCCACTCCTGGATTACTTTGGTACCTCCCTGCTAAAGTAATAGCAAGGCACACATCAGGTCTGGTACACAACATTGCATACATAATAGAACCTATGGCTGAAGCATAGGGAATGAATTTCATTTTCTCTCTATCTTCTGCAGTGGTCGGGCATTGAGTCTGACTCAACTTCATACCTTGTAACACAGGCAAAAACCCTTTCTTTGGCTGATCCATTTTGAACTTCTTCAAAACTTTATCAAGGTATGTGATTTGTGAAAGTCCAATCAAGCGTCTTGATCTATCTCTATAGATCTTGATGCCTAATATATAAGCAGCTTCACCGAGGTCTTCCATTGAAAAATTCTTATTCAAGTATCCTTTTATGCTATTCAGAAATTCAGTATCATTTCCGATCAACAATATGTCATCTACATATAATATCAGAAATACTACGGAGCTCCCACTCACTTTCTTGTAAATTCAGACTTCTCCAAAAGTCTGTACAAAACCATATGCTTTGATCACACTATCAAAGCGTATATTCCAACTCCGAGAGGCTTGCACCAGTCCAAAAATGGATCGCTGGAGCTTGCACACTTTGTTAGCACCTTTTGGATCGACAAAACCTTCTGGTTGCATCATATACAACTCTTCTTTAAGATATCCATTAAGGAATGCAGTTTTGACATCCATTTGCCAAATTTCATAATCATAAAATGCGGCAATTGCTAACATGATCCGGACAGACTTAAGCATTTCTACGGGTGAGAAGGTCTCATAGTAGCAACTCCTTGAACTTGTCGAAAACCTTTTGCAACAAGTCGAGCTTTGTAGATGGTAACATTACCGTCAACGTCAGTCTTCTTCTTGAAGATCCATTTATTCTCTATGGCATGCCGATCATCGGGCAAGTCAACCAAAGTACACACTTTGTTCTCATACATGGATCCCATCTCAGATTTCATGGCCTCAAGCCATTTTGCGGAATCTGGGCTCATCATCGCTTCCTCATAGTTCGTAGGTTCGTCATGGTCAAGTAACATGACTTCCAGAACAGGATTACCATACCACTCTAGTGCGGATCTTACTCTGTTGACCTACGAGGTTTGATAGTAACTTGATCAGAAGTTTCTTGATCATCATCATTATCTTCCTCACTTACTGGTGTAGGAATCACTGGAATTGATTTCAGTGATGAACTACTTTCCAATAAGGGAGTAGGTACAATTACCTCATCAATTTCTACTTTCCTCCCACTCACTTCTTTTGAGAGAAACTCCTTTTCTAGAAAGGATCCATTCTTAGCAACGAATATCTTGCCTTCGGATCTGTGATAGAAGTTGTACCCAATAGTCTCCTTTGGGTACCATATGAAGACACATTTCTCCGATTTGGGTTCGAGCTTATCAGGTTGAAGCTTTTTCACATAAGCATCGCAGCCCCTAACTTTAAGAAACGACAACTTGGGTTTCTTGTAGAACCACAGTTCATAAGGTGTCATCTCAACGGGTTTAGATGGTGCCCTATTTAACGTCAATGTAGCCGTCTCTAAAGCATAACCCCAAAACAATAGAGGTAAATCAGTAAGAGACATCATAGATCGCACCATATCTAGTAAAGTACGATTACAACGTTCAGACACACCATTACGCTGTGGTGTTCCGGGTGGCGTGAGTTGCGAAACTATTCCGCATTGTTTCAAATGAAGACCAAACTCGTAACTCAAATATTCTCCTCGACGATCAGATCGTAGAAACTTTATTTTCTTGTTACGATGATTTTCCACTCCACTCTGAAATTCTTTGAACTTTTCAAATGTTGCAGACTTGTGTTTCATTAAGTAGATATACCCATATATGCTTAAATAATCCATGAAGGTGGGAAAATAACGATATCCGCCGCAAGCCCCAATGTTCATTGGACCACATACATTAGTATGTATGATTTCCAATAACTCTATTACTCGCTCCATTGTTCCGGAGAACGTAGTTTTAGTCATCTTTGCCATGAGGCATGGTTCGCAAGTACCAAGTGATTCATAATCAAGTGATTCCAGAAGTCCATCAGAATGGAGTTTCTTTATGCGCCTTACACCAATATGACCCAAACGGCAGTGCCACAAATAAGTTGCACTATCATTATCAACTCTGCATCTTTTGGCTTCAATACTATGAACATGTGTATCACTACTATCAAGATTTAGTAAAAATAGACCACTCATCAAGGGTTCATGACCATAAAAGATATTACTCATATAAATAGAACAACCATTATTCTTTGATTTAAATGAATAACCGTCTCGCATCAAACAAGATCCAGATATAATGTTCATGCTCAACGCTGGCACCAAATAACAATTATTTAGGTCTAAAACTAATCCCGAAGGTAGATGTAGAGGTAGTGTGCCGACGACGATCACGTCGACTTTGGAACCATTTCCCACGCGCATCATCACTTCATCCTTAGCCAATCTTCGCTTAATCCATAGCCCCTGTTTCGAGTTGCGAATGTTAGCAATTGAACCAGTATCAAATACCCAGGCACTACTGCGATCATTAGTAAGGTACACATCAATAACATGTATATCAAATATACCTTTCACTTTGCCATCCTTCTTCTCCGCCAAATACTTGGGGCAGTTCCACTTCCAGTGACCAGTCCCTTTGAAGTAGAAGCACTCAGTCTCAGGCTTAGGTCCAGACTTGGGTTTCTTCACTTGAGCAGCAACTGGCTTGCTGTTATTCTTGAAGTTCCGTTTCTTCCCTTTACCCTTTTTCTTGAAATTGGTGGTCTTGTTGACCATCAACACTTGGTGCTCCCTCTTGATTTCTACCTCCGCAGCTTTTACCATTGCGAAGAGCTCAGGAATCGTCTTATCCATCCCTTGCATATTGTAGTTCATCATGAAGCTCTTATAACTTGGTGGCAGTGATTGAAGAATTCTATCAATGACACTATCATCCTAAAGATTAACTCCCAACTGAGTCAAGTGATTGTGGTACCCAGACATTCTGAGTATATGTTCACTGATAGAACTATTCTCCTCCATCTTGCAGCTGTAGAACTTATTGGAGACTTCATATCTCTCAATCCGGGCATTTGCTTGAAATATTAACTTCAACTCCTGGAACATCTCATATGCTCCATGACGTTCAAAACGTCGTTGAAGTCCCGTTCTAAGCCGTAAAGCATGGCACACTGAACTATTGAGTAGTCATCAGCTTTGCTCTGCCAGGTGTTCATAACATCTAGCGTTGCTCCTGCAGCGGGTTTGTCACCTAGCGGTGCTTCCAGGACGTAATTCTTTTGTTCAGCAATAAGGATAATCCTCAAGTTACGGACCCAGTCCGTGTAGTTGCTACCATCATGTTTCAACTTAGCTTTATCTAGGAACGCATTAAAATTCAACGGAACAACAGCACGGGCCATCTATCTACAACAACATAGACATGCAGAATACTACCAGGTACTAAGTTCATGATAAATTAAAGTTCAATTAATCAAATTACTTAAGAACTCCCACTTAGATAGACATCTCTCTAATCATGTAAGTGATCACGTGATCCATATCAACTAAACCATGTGCGATCATCACGTGAGATGGAGTAGTTTTCAATGGTGAACATCACTATGTTGATCATATCTACTATATGATTCACGCTCGACCTTTCGGTCTCCAGTGTTCTGAGGCCATATTTGCATATGCTAGGCTTGTCAAGTTTAACCCGAGTATTCTCCGTGTGCAAAACTAGCTTGCACCTGTTGTATGTGAACGTAGAGCTTATCACACTCGATCATCACATGGTGTCTCGGCACGACGAACTGTAGCAACGGTGCATACTCAGGGAGAACACTTATACCTTGATTTTTAGTGAGAGAACATCTTATAATGCTACCGCCAAACTAAGCAAAATAAGATGCATAAAGGATAAACATCACATGCAATCAATATAAGTGATATGATATGGCCATCATCATCTTGTGCCTTTGATCTCCATCTCCAAAGCACCGTCATGATCACCATCGTCACCGGCTTGACACCTTGATCTCCATCAAAGCATCGTTGTCGTCTCGCCAACTATTGCTTCTACGACTATCGCTACCACTTAGTGATAAAGTAAAGCAATTAAATGGTGATTGCATTTCATACAATAAAGCGATAACCATATGGCTCCTGCCAGTTGTCGCTAACTGTGTTACAAAACATGATCATCTCATACAATAAAATTTAGCATCATCTCTTGACCATATCACATCACAACATGCCCTGCAAAAACAAGTTAGACATCCTCTACTTTGTTGTTGCAAGTTTTACGTGGCTGCTATGGGCTGAGCAAGAACCGTTCTTACCTACGCATCAAAAAACCACAACGCGGTATAGTGATTGCTTTTTGATCTTCAGAAAGAACCTTGTTCATTGAATCTGATTCAACTAAAGTTGGAGAAACTGACACCACCAGCCACCTGTGTGCGAAGCATGTCGGTAGAACCAGTCTCGCGTAAGCGTACGCGTAATGTCGGTCTGGGCCGCTTCATCCAACAATACCGCCGAATCAAGAAACGACTAGTGACGGCAAGCAATATGTATATACCCACGCCCACAACTCCTTTGTGTTCTACTCATGCATATAACATCTACGCATAAACCTGGCTCGGATGCCACTGTAGGGGAACGCAGTAATTTGAAAAATTCCCTACGCACAGGCAAGATCATGGTGATGCATAGCAATGAGAGGGGAGAGTATTGTCTACATACCCTCGTAGACCATAAGCGGAAGCGTTATGACAACGCGGTTGATGCAGTCGTACGTCTTCATGATCGACCAATCCTAGTATCGAAAGTACGGCACCTCTGCGATCTGCACACGTTCAGCTCGATGACGTCCCGAGAACTCACGATCTAGAAGAGTGTCGAGGGAGAGCTTCTTCAGCACGATGGCATGATGACGGTGATGATGATTCTACCGAAACAGAGCTTCGCCTAAGCACCGCTACGATATGACCGAGGTGAATTATGGTGGAGGGGGCACTGCACATGGCTAAGAGATCAATGATCAACTTGTGTTTCTATGGGGTGCCCCCTCCCCCATATATAAAGGAGTGGAGGAGGGGGAGGGCCCGCCCTCTATGGCGCGCCCTAGGGGAGTCCTACTCCCACCGGGAGTAGGAT